>NW_027142353.1:37386888-37637944 GCF_026170545.1 Melanerpes formicivorus | reverse complement strand
TATTTTATCGTTTCCTTCTCCTTTCAGCCAAGGTAAACATGCTATGCAATGTACACATTTAACAGAGGCTGTTTCCTCTGTCCTCCATTCACAGTCCTTTCATGAAATTTAGCTATAGAGGCAAATTACTTTTTCTTGATGGTTATACACTGTAGAATGGAACCAGCAATATTTGGCCATGAAATTTATCCAACACTAAACCAGCAAGGGGAGGTCTTGAATCTAATCTTTCACAGCTCTTCATTTTGTGAAGTTCACAGGAGCTGACAGACATAGTGAGTTTCTTAGACAACACTTAAAGGGATAATTATAATGGGAGTCACATGCATCAATAGTTTGCTTCTTTACTTCACTTCCAAGGCATACTGTGACTTTCCTGAACACCCTAAAAAATGTCTTTTTATGTGCTTGGTGCCAGGAATCATCGGTCCCACAGAAGCATAGTTTATTAACACAGACATTTGCATTTAGTGCTCTCATACACCACACTAGTTTGTTTGCCTTTCAAAATCTCCTTGAAGCATTTTCTGAAATGTAAAAACTAGTGTATTCAGCCAGGCTGGGGAACATGGAGGCCTCCTGCTGCTGCAAGTGATCTACAAGGCTACAGATAGTGTTTAACTAAACCCATGGTGATATAGTAACCAGAGCTCTTTAAAAGAAAACGACCCAAGGGGAAACATCCTGCAGAGTATATGGAGAGAATAAAGTCTCAGAAGCAGCTTGCTGAGACAGAAAGGCCTGGAGAAGAAGGGTTAATTTTCTTTTGTGACTGGTTCTGCTGGTAAACTGATTTTTAGCTGCATCATTTGGACCTCAAGTAGGGGGATATATGGAGGTATGGGGTGTGGGCATATGACGCCTGGGTTTTTGATACCTGATTTGGGAGAACGTTTTGGGAAGGTGAAGGCCTAGTGAGGTTTTGGAGAAGCCCAGAGCAGAGAGCTGGGTTGAATATGAATTGTTGGATGCGTTTGTTTATTTTTATACTGTTATATTTTTGTGTGAATAGTACTTGCATTTAAATTTCCCATTCTTTCCAATCCTTTGTGGAACATTTTCTTTACTCCTTTGGGAAGGGGTGAAGAGCATCTGTCTCACTCCTTAAACTACGATAAACAGGATACGTAAAATTTCTCAGTTGAATTCATAGGTATAGGATTTAGAAATCCTGAATCATAATGCCTGCCCACAGTGATTTTGAAGAGAATGAAATATCAGCACATCTCTACCTGTGTAGCTCAACTACTTTTTCATGCTTTTGTCATAATACCTATTACATCTATAATCTGCTTCAGCCCTGAAGCTACAGATCTGCACCAAAATATCTGGGCTCATATTGTTAGCAAAAGGTACTTAGCTCCTAAGAAATTAGCACTAACCTGTAGATTTTCAGAAGACTAAGTTGAAAATTAAGAACTATTGAAGGCAGAGACACCTCTCACTGGTTTATTCTACTTTGCTTAGTTCCTTAGGCAGCACTCAACAACACTGTCCCTGCTTCTGAGGCAGCATTAAAAGAGATGAATAATTTTGATCTGATAACAAGCTACATGTGAAAGTACTCAATTCTTCATCCTTTAATATCTTTGAATAAGGCTAAGTAGCTTTATTAAAAAATGTGCTTTACACACAAGCTTCTGGGATCTTCACAGGATATCATGTGTCACAGAGTCATAGGCTGTCTGGGTTCACTGAGCCTAACTCTCTGCTCTTTGTGAGACTATGTAGAACTAAGTCATATGGTGTAGTCCAGACACTTCTTGAACTCTGACAGGCTTGGTACCATGACCACATGCCTAGGGAGCTGTTTCTGTGACTGACCACCCTCTCAGTAAAGAACTTTCTCATAATGTCCAATCTGAATTTCTTCTGAAACAACTTCATTCTATTTCCTTGTATCCTATCACTGGTGTGGTGGTTTGAGCCTTAACTGGGGTTTATGAGCTCAGATGGGGGCAAGACTGAGAATCCCTCCCCTGTTCCCCTCTCCTCTTTCCCAATAGAGAGGGGAAAAAAAGGGAAGGGGCAAATCCACCGAGAAATAATTTGGAGTTGGTTTGGAAGTAGAGAAGTAAAAATTTTCTTTAAAAAAAAAAAAAATATATATATATAGAGAGAGATAGATATAGATATATAGATATAGATATTAAACAATAACAGGAAGGGTTCACAAGGGTAAATAACAAGGATGGATGGGGACATGTATGTCAAACATGCTGTGCATGGCTCTTTTCTGAGATACAGCTAAGAAAGAATGATCTTGAAAGACTGTGTTTGAGTTACATTTTTTTTATGACTTCTGCTGGTGCTATTAAAAAATACTATGTTCAGAGCCCCAAAGTACAGAATTGCCTTAGTAGTGTGAGCTAGAAAAAAGTTTTATAAACATGAATAAATCTTTTACACAACACATTCAGAAGTGTATTGGGTTGTTTGAAACTTCCTTTGAAACATTGTGCATCTGGAAACTGAGAGTTTCCTGTTCAAACCACATTGAAGACCATCTTTTTTTGTCACTGGGACATTTAAAATCAATAAATCTAGTCAAAAGACATTGCAAATTTACTGTTTCCTTTCCCTGCTGTATTTCCTTCATCATGTGAACACAGAATGCTTTGATTGGACTGCTCAATCCAATCAAACTTTCAGAAGTACTTCTTGCTTCATAAATATTTATGTGTTCATGGATGTTTTAGTGTTGCATTGGATGTTTTATGATTTTGTTTACCTCTATATTTTGATGTATTTATTGCTTCACTGGTTCCAGTGCATCTAGCAACACCTAAAAAATATCTGATGAATAGGGATACTTTTCAGTATAGTTTGGTCTTTAAATGATACTATAAGAATTTGTTAATTGTAACTTAGATATTCCTGCTTATTTAGCTTATGATGGAGCATTTAATTGTCAACATTTTCATTGTATTGCTTGCACAATACAATGAAGCACATAGAGGAAAAGTAGGAGGCTGTTGATTGGCATGGTCTTTATGTTTACTCTCTTTGGGACAATCTAAATTTTTATGTATTTATTTATATTTCACTGAAATAACTAAAATTTAAATTAAGTGTGAGGAGGAAATGAGTTTAGAGTACAGGAGAATAAAACAGTAATACTGATTTTTATTTTGATTTAGGAGTCAAATGATGCTCTGAGTGGCACAGTGCCTTCTGCACCTCAGTTCCTATATATACTATACTTTCCAAATATTTAATTAATTGCTATTTAGAAAAGTCTTGTGAATTTCCTGAATAAAAAGTTTTATATAAGCTCTGAAAGGCAGTGATTGTCTTGTTTCATGTTGGAAACAATGTTGGATCTTTTGATAAGAATAATGAGTATGATAGGCAGTGAATGCAAAATACTATTTAGTAGCTTTCATCTCATATGACTAAACAAACTTCATTCCCAGTTGTTTGACAATGCATATGTATTTTCAAGACATTCTTCTTTAACACAATGGGATGTATCTCTTGTGTAACTATTACTTCTACCAGCAAAGATTTGCATAAGAGAAAACAAATATCCCGTCAGACTGGACTTATGAGTCAGGGACGACTTTCTGTTCTGCTGCAGAACTAAGATAAATTACTTAGACTCAAATTGTCAAAGTGTTTGTGTGACTAATGCCCACTAAGTTTTACAGGGATTTAGAGCTTCAAATGTCTTTGAAGATCTGGATCTTTATCCCTCTTCGTGCCAGTTGCTGTCATCAGAGGGATGATAGCCCCACTTCTGTATGCAGTAGAAAAAAAAAAAAAAACCTATCACAAGGGCTAATTGTGCTCATCTGGGCAAAAACAAACATTTCTATTGCTAAGCTCCCACAGGGGAGTGATATGGCTAATATCTCATCCAGATGTCTTTGATTTCCTCATCCCTGGTGCTGTGGTACTCATTTCTAGTTGATGTGTCTGGGAGTGATGCTTGGAAGAAGTCCAGGTGAGGCACGAACTCACACCTCTGGATCCATACCAAGACCCCTTCACTGTCCTATCATCACTCTGAGGATACACTAATTAATGTTTATTAACTGCTTCAGTGCTGCTATATTTAGTCTGTTAGAATTGCATCTGTAGGAGAAAAACAGCAACCAATAATTCTACCTGCAATAGGAAGCACAAACAAGATGATGTAACAGAGGGCCACAGAGTGGTTTTCTCCTACGAGGTGTTTTTCCACACTGCAAAAACATCACTGAAGAAGACTGAACCCCAAAGGAAATATCTGCTCCAGATAATTTCAGGCTAAAGAAACTTTGAAGTACATGGTGGAAGGTCTGTAAAACATTTACCTGACTTTAACCAAAGTGGGAGAGAGATTTCTCAAATATTCAAAAACATTTCAAGGTTACTGTGGTTGGTAGTGGGAGTTCTTTAAATGATTGGATGCTTTCTGGAGTGTGCATTTGTGAAGCTTCATCTATCACACAGTGGATTTTCTCTGGAGAAAAATATGTTACCTCCTTACTCTGCTCACAAAGTATTTCAGAAACTCAGAGTGTGATGAATTGATATCAGAGTGTAGCCAGATTATGGCTTTATATTCACCCTGAGGTAAGAACAGCATGATCAGGGGAAGGCTTTGGGACTCTTTAGCTTTATGGGACAGTTTCTGAGCAAGTCCAGCTCTGAGCTCCAGGGCAGGGTCCATGCTGACATGAATTACAAAGATGAAATTTCTCTATAGTAGTCACTCATTACCTGTTACAGCTTGTTGTTTCAGGGGCACTGTTAGTATGCCCAGGCCTTATTTCAAGCATGTGCTTTGAACCTTTAGAATATTTTGACACACACAAAGTCAAAAATAGTGATTGCAGCAATACCCTTCTGACATTTTTTCCCCCTTGCCTTTTGAAAAATATCCATGTTGTAACTGTTTTCAGGGAGGTTTCAGTGCAAAGATGTAATTAACATGAAAATTTCCTTCTCCCTGCCTTAGGAACAACTGCTGTACTTGTTTCCCTCTCAAATCTCTCCTTCACAACGAGCTAAAGCAAGTATTTTAGCAAAACTAACGTTGCTGGGCTGTGAGACATCAACATGCCACGTGGAACTGACTCAAACTGCCCATAGCTTTCAAAAAAGTGTACTTTTATCGTGTCAAAATTGCCATGAAAGCTATTCATATTTTTAACTGTCTTAATTTAAAAACAAAAAAAAAAACGAAAAACACCCAGGACATTCTTCTTCCAAACATCATAGTGGTTTGATAGGATATCTAATTCAGCAAAGTCTTTTAGATTATTTTGTCAAATAAATTTTAATATGACTTATGTTACCGCATTTGTTCTCTGAGTTACCCTCAGAGGACTACATACACATGATATAGTTCCTCAGCCTCAGTATTTTACTCTGAAATAGACCTGGACAGATTCCTTCAATATTTGTAAAACTCATTTGTCAAGATTGCAGTCACTGATTAAAAATAAAGACTCTGGTCATTTGCATAGATTCAAAGAATAAGAAAATTATTGCCATATTTTATTTTCTTGACATGAGAAGGGTGGAATATCAACCCAGGTACCAACAAAAGAAATACATAAAAAATTATAAGGCAATGGAAGAGTTTGCAAAGCAGTAAATAAATTAGAACATAGGATGGATATACCAAGCTACACTAGATAAATTTAAAATGTATCATTTTGCAAAAAAACTTCTGGAATACTCTAAATAGAACTTAAATTGGTTTTATTTTTCTTATACCCATCTTTAAGCAGAGGATTAATACAATATTGGGACAGAAATATAGAAAAGAGAAATTTTGTGTCAGTCACTGAGAACTAAGCGTATAAAGCAGAAAACAGCTTCATGTTAAATATGGTAGCATTATCTCAGGTGTTCAACATTTCCTTTGCACAGTATAGATGAGATGGAAAAACAAATTTTAAGCTGGTATCAATGAGGAAAGTGCTAGAGCTTTCTTAGGGACAGCTTGAATCTGCATTGATGTTGTGAGCAGATCCTCTAAAATCTTTGGTAGACTCGGATGTGCAGAAAACCAACATAGACTCAAGGCTAAAATTATGATAATAGTATTCTTGAGTAATGTAATGGCTTTGGATTATGTCCCTATATATTTACATTCATCCTGTTGTTCTCTGGCATGTGCCAGAGCCTCTAGCTTAGTGGAATTTAAAGGAGAAATTAGTCCAAGATGCAGCTGAAGTAGAAAGAAAATTATATTATAGCAAAGTAATGCGTTTGTTGGCAAGAAATGTAATGGTTTTTTGGCACCTTACAATGTTTTAGTGCCATCTGGTGACTCCCCAAAATGTTACAAGAACATTTGCCAAAAAAAGCCTTAATAAAATAAATATATTGGTTATGGGCAAATTCTGAATTAGTACTTGTGCATTAAGAATGTATCTTGCAGAGCTTCATTGCCTTAGTGACATGATACAGTCCTGTAACTCACCATCAGAACATGGATTTTAAGTGCCAAATATCTGCATGATAAGGCTGACAAAAAACTAAAATACCTTCCCAATCCTTTTCCATTAATATTGAGAGATTTCATACATAACTGCAAAGAGAAGAGGAAAATATGGTTCTGTAAATGACCCATTACGAATCTTTCATTTGCCTTCTTTTCGGATAGTAATATCTATCCAAAGTACAGATACGAATTAGAAAAGACATCTACTGGAGAAAAAGAGGTTTTAAAAACCATAACTCTATACAGAATATATTATTTTTGAAGTAAGATATGTTAAATTATGCCTTTGTTCTTAGAATAAGGATTAGATTTTTCCACTAATAGATACATCAAATAACATTAATTAGCCATTGGCTTATATTTCTTTTATAATGAGAATATAGCAATCTGAAAATAACATGTATATGCCCCTAATGTTCACACAAGTCCTTTAACTTCTGGTTCTACAGTGGAAAAAAAAAGCCTGTAAAAACAGCTCTTTCTTACTCAGCAGTCTATTCATTTTTAGAATAGAATAGAATAGAATAGAATAGAATAGAATAGAATAGAATAGAATAGAATAGAATAGACCAGACCAGGTTGGAAGAGACCTTCAAGATCATTGCGTCCAACCTATCATCCAACACCACCTAATCAACTAACCCATGCAACCAAGCACCCTATCAGGTCTCCTGAACACCTCCAGTGATGGCAATTCCACCACCTCCTTGGGCAGCCCATTCCAATGGACAATCACTCTCTCTGTGTAAAACTTCCTCCTGACCTCCAGCCTGAACCTCCCCTGGCATAGCCTGAGACTGTGTCCTCTTGTTCTTGTGCTGGCTGCCTGGGAGAAGAGACCAACCTCTGCCTGTCTACAACCCCCCTTCAGGTAGTTATAGAGAGCAATAAGGTCACCCCTGAGTCTCCTGTTCTCCAGGCTAAGCAGCCCCAGCTCCCTCAGTCTCTCCTCATACGGCTTGTGTTCCAAGCTCCTCACCAACTTTGTTGCCCTTCTCTGGACTCGTTCCAGCAAGTCAACGTCCTTCCTAAACTGAGGGGCCCAGAACTGGACACAGGACTCAAGGTGTGGCCTAACCAGTGCAGTGTACAGGGGCAGAATGACCTCCCTGCTCCTGCTGACCACACTGTTCTTAATGCAGGCCAGGATGCCATTAGCCCTCTTGGCTGCCTGGGCACACTGCAGGCTCATGTTCAGCCTACCATCAACCAGCACCCCTGGCCACTCTCCAGCCACTCTGACCCCAGCCTGTAGCTCTGCATGGGGTTGTTGTGGCCGATGTGCAGAACCTGGCACTTGGATGTGTTAAATCTCATGCCGTTGGATTCTGCCCATCTGTCCAGCCTGTAAAGGTCTCTCTGCAGAGCCTCTCTGCCCTCCAGCAGATCAACTCCTGTCCCCAGCTTGGTGTCATCAGCAAATTTACTGATGATAGACTCAATGCCCTCATCCAGATCATCAATAAAGATGTTAAAGATGATGGGGCCCAGCACTGATCCCTGGAGGACTCCACTACTGACTGGCCACCAGCTGGATGTGGCACCATTCACCACCACTCTCTGGGCTCAGCCATCCAGCCAGTTCCTAACCCATCGCAGTGTGCTCCCGTCCAAGCCATGGGCTGACAGCTTGGCCAGGAGTTTGCTATGGGGGACAGTGTCAAAGGCCTTGCTGAAGTCCAGGTAGACTACATCCACAGGCCTGCCCACATCCACCAGGCGGGTCACCTGCTCGTAGAAAGAGATCAGATTGGTCAGGCAGGACTTGCCCTTCCTAAATCCATGCTGGCTGAGGCTGATCCCTTGGCCATTCTCTAAGTGCTGTGTGATTGCACTCAGGATGGCCTTTTCCATGATCTTGCCTGGCACTGAGGTCAGGCTGACAGGTCTATAATTCCCTGGCTTAGTTCAGAGCCAAATCTCTTCAGAGCCAAATTTCTTAGTTCAGAGCCAAATCAGTTGACTCTGGACACATTTTCCCTGGCTTTTAATGTTTTTTAACAGTGCAGCAATGGCATATCTAAGAAAGATTGATATTTTCTGTGGTTTGTCTTTTGCACCTGAAGTTGTGTAATTATTTACTATGTTTCAACCAGTAAATTTAGAGAAAATGTTTTCCTTTTCCAGCTTTCCCAGCTGTCACTGGGGGCTTAATATGAATGCAATAAGCCTCATAGGACTGATCATATACATCTCCTTTTTAGTTTCAATGTAGGTTAAATATTTAACTTCAGGCTTTAAAGAAACAAATTCTGTTATATCTTGGGCCTTTTCCTCTTTATCAGAGAGGTATTGGGCTGCTGCACCTTTGTTCTGACATTTACAGATAGGGACTGGTACAGTAATGAAAGGGAGTATAGGATGAGATATCAGAAATAATGTGTGACTGGACTTGATGACCTAAGAGATCCTTTTCAGCCTTGTCTTCCCTACAGAGCTCAGAACCCAGCGCGTGGCTGAAGAGAGAGGAAGCAGCTTGAGGAGCGCAGCTCTGGGAGTTTGGCTTTTGGCTTTGATTCCCTTGCTTTTCAGGCAGTAAGGGGCTGGTGGCTTGGGACTTCCCGAAGAGAAGAGGAGGGGCAGGGGGCTCGGATTGCATACCTGCCGGAGGGCAGTGACGTAACTGGGGGAGGGGTTGCCGCGGAGACCGCGCGCAAACAAAACAGAACCCAGCGCGTGGCTGAAGAGAGAGGAGGCAGCTTGAGGAGCGCAGCTCAGCTCAGCTCAGCTCAGCTCAGCTCAGCTCAGCTCAGCTCAGCCTTCTTACTGACAGGGGAAAAAAAAAAAAAAAAAAAAAAAAAAAGCAGTGTGGAGAGGGTGGTTACTGCCAGATGGTCACCACTAGAGCAAAGGCTAGCAGAAGGACAGTGGGCACCCAAACAGAGACCACCCACAAGCATGCAGATGTTCAGGTAGGTGGCTGCAGTGAGTGCTGGAGCCTGGCACTCGATATGGAGGCTCGAGGGAGCAGCTCCTGTTTCAGGTGTGAGCAGGTCAGTGATCTGATGAGCATGGTGGTCAAACTAAAAGAAGAGGTGGAAAGGCTAAGAGCTAGAAGAGATGGCAAGCAGAAAATTGACGATTAACATAATGTAATCTCTTCTTAACCAGAACAGGGGGTAACACTTAGGGGAACAGGGAGTTTGATACCTTCCCAGAAGCAAGTCTCTCAACCTCCCTGTAGTAACCCACATGAGCAGGGCCAATGGGAACAGGTCTCTGCCCGACGGAAGAAATGCAAACGAAGGAAGTCTGCTCCTGTGAGCAGCACGCTGCCTCCAGTGCAATTAAAGAACAGGTATGAGGCTCTGCAGGAGGAACAGGTCATTGGTAAGGTCAAGGACTCAAGAAGGTCAGAAGCTGCACCAATGACAGGTTGCCTCAGGCCAGCCATCAAAACTTACCCAGAAAAGAAACCTCGCAGGGTCATCGTCATAGGAGACTCCCTACTGAGGGGAACAGAGGGCCCAATATGCAGACCAGACCAATTTCATAGAGCGGTCAGCTGCCTCCCTGGTGCCCAAGTAAAAGACATTGTAGATAGAATTTCCAAACTCTTGAGTCCTTCGGACTACTACCCACTGCTGGTCTTTCAGGTGGGCAGTGACGATGTAACAATGAGAGGCTCACAATCTATTAAAAAAGACTTCAGAACCTTAGGGCAAATGCTAATGGGATCAGGGGCTCAAGTCGTGTTCTCTGCCATCCCTCTAACATCAGCAATGGATGAGGACACACTGAGGAAGGGCCGACAGATCAATTCATGGCTCAGGGGCTGGTGCCATCGACAGGGCTTTGGGTTCCACAATCATGGATTGGTTTTCAAGGCACCAGAGCTGAAAACAACTTATGGGACACACTTGTCCCAGAGGGGGATAAGAATCCTGGGGCAGGAATTGGCAGGGCTCATTGATAGGGCTTTAAACTAGATTTGAAGGGGGAAGGGGTCAATAGTCTCCTGCTGGCTGGTGACAAACAGAGGGGCAGCTCACCAGCAGTAGAGAGAAGGAGAGCTGGTAAGGTCTCTCAGCTTGCTGCCCTGAGGCAAGCCACGAATGATCCACCAGGACATTCTGTGGAAACCAAGGGGAATTGGCACAAGAGGAGGACAGGGCCAGCCCAGCTGAAGTGCTTCTATGCGAATGCACGCAGCTTGGGCAACAAACAGGATGAGTTAAGGGCCACTGTGCTGCTGGGATGCCACAACATAGTGGCTGTTACTGAAACTTGGTGGGATGAATCCCATGACTGGAATGTAGGCATAGACGGGTATAAACTCTTCAGGAAGGATAGGCAGGGAAGGAGAGGAGGAGGTGTTGCCCTCTATGTCAATAGCCAGCTGGAATCAGTGGAGCTCCAACTGGGGAGGGATGATGAGCTAGTTGAGAGCATATGGGTTAAAATTAAAGGCAGGACAGGGGAAGGAGATATTACTGTGGGGGTCTCCTACAGGCCACCTGACCAGCAGATCCAAGCAGATGAGGCCCTCCATAGGCAAATAGAAGCGGCTTCCAGGTCACAAGCCCTGGTCCTCATGGGTGATTTCAACCACCCGGACATCTGCTGGAGGGACAACACAGCAAGGCACCAGCGATCCAGGATGTTCCTGGACTGCATAGAAGACAACTTCCTCCTCCAAATGGTAGAGGAACCAACAAGAAATGGTGCTATGCTGGACCTTGTTCTCACCAACAGGGAAGGGCTGGTAAGCAATGTGAGGCTCATAGATGGCCTTGGCTGCAGTGACCATGAAGCAGTTGAATTTAATATCCTCAGGGCAATCAGGAGGAAGTATTCCAAGCTCACGACCCTAGACTTTAGGCGTGCAGATTTTGATCGCTTCAGGGATCTGCTAGCCAAAGTGTCGTGGGACAAAGCCCTGGAGGGAAGAGGGACCCAGGACAGCTGGTCAGTATTCAAGCACCACCTCCTCTGTGTCCAGGAGCTCTGTATACCAACAAAGAGAAAAGCAGGGAAGAATGCTAGGAGGCCTGCCTGGATGGGCAAGGAGCTACTGGACACACTATTACTTAAAAGGAAACTCTACAGGAAGTGGAGAGAAGGACAGGTAGAACAGGGGGAATATAAGGAAGCTGCCCGAGCAGCAAGAGTCCTGGTTAGGAAAGCCAAAGCAGAGTTTGAATTGAATCTAGCCAGGGAGATTAAAGGGAACACTAAGAACTTTTACAGGTATATTAATGGGAAGAAGAAGCCTAGGGAAGGTGTGGGCCCCCTCAGAAAGGAAAATGGTGACATGGTCACAAGTGATGAGGAAAAGGCTGAGGTACTTAATAACTTCTTTACCTCAGTCTTCACTGCAAGGGCCTCTAGCCACACTCCTGATGTTATGGAAGTCAAAGCCAGGGACGGGGAGGAAGAACTGCCCATTGTAAGTGCAGATCAGGTTCGTGATCATCTGAAGAACCTGAAAGTGTTCAAGTCCATGGGACCCGACAGGATACACCCACAGGTACTGAGAGAACTGGCAGATGAGGTTGCTAAACCCCTCTCTATTATATTTCAAAAGTCATGGCAGTCTGGGGAAGTCCCCACAGACTGGAAAAGGGGAAACATTGCCCCCATTTTCAAAAAGGGTAAGAAGGAGGAACCAGGGAACTACAGGCCAGTCAGTCTCACCTCTGTGCCTGG
Organism: Melanerpes formicivorus; assembly: GCF_026170545.1. Lineage (NCBI taxonomy): Eukaryota > Metazoa > Chordata > Aves > Piciformes > Picidae > Melanerpes > Melanerpes formicivorus. The sequence goes on along the minus strand of NW_027142353.1, from coordinate 37,625,853 downwards.
AAAGATCATGGAGCAGATCCTCCGGGAGTCACTACTCGTTCAAAAGAATAGTGAAGAGGTGATTGGGAGCAGTCAGCATGGCTTTGCCAAGGGCAAATCCTGCCTGACCAACCTGGTGGCCTTCTATGAGCAGGTGACAAAATTAATAGATGAGGGGCGAGCAACTGATGTCGTTCACCTGGACCTGAGCAAAGCCTTTGACACTGTCCCGCACCACATCCTGGTCTCCAAACTGGTGACACATGGGTTTGATGGGTGGACCACTAGATGGATAAGGAACTGGCTTGATGGCCACACCCAAAGAGTGGCTGTCCATGGCTCCATGTCCCAGTGGAGGCCAGTGACAAGCGGAGTCCCTCAGGGATCAGTCCTGGGACCTGTCTTATTCAACATCTTTGTGGGTGACATGGACAGTGGCATTGAGTGCACCCTCAGCAAGTTTGCTGATGACACCAAGCTGTGTGGTGCAGCAGACATGCTGGAGGGAAGGGAGGCCATCCAGAGGGACCTTGACAGGCTGGAGAGGTGGGCACAAGCCAACCTCATGAAGTTCAATAAGAGCAAGTGCAGGGTCCTGCATCTGGGTCGAGGCAATCCCAGGCACAAATACAGGCTGGGCAGTGACTGGCTGGAAAGTAGCCCTGAGGAGAGAGACTTGGGGGTGCTGGTGGACAAAAAGCTCAACATGAGCTCTCAATGTGCACTTGCAGCCCACAAAGCCAATCAGATCCTGGGCTGCATCAGGAGAAGTGTGGCTAGCAGGTCGCGGGAGGTGATCCTCCCCCTCTACTCAGCCCTGGTGAGACCCCACCTGGAGTACTGTGTCCAGTTCTGGAGCCCCTATTACAAGAGGGATGTGGATGTGCTGGATTGTGTCCAGAGAAGGGCCACAAGGATGATCAGAGGACTGGAGCACCTCTCCTATGAGGACAGACTGAAGGAGTTGGGGCTGTTCAGTCTGCAGAAGAGAAGGCTCCGAGGTGACCTAATTGGGGCCTTCCAGTATCTGAAGGGGGCCTACAGGAAGGCTGGGGAAGGACTTCTCAGGATCTCAGGTAGTGATAGGACTAGGGGGAATGGAATGAAGCTGGAGGTGGGGAGATTCAGGCTGGATGTGAGGAGGAGGTTCTTCCCCATGAGAGTGGTGAAACCCTGGAATGTGTTGTCCAGAGAGGTGGTCGAGGCCCCATCCCTGGAGGTGTTTAAGAGCAGGCTGGATGAGGCTCTGGCCAGCCTGATCTAGTGTGGGGTGTCCCTGCCCATGGCAGGGGGCTTGGAACTAGATGATCCTTGTGGTCCCTTCCAACCCTGAATGGAACTATGAAACTATAAATGTTGAATTATCTCCAGCAGAAATTATTCATTGAGGGCTTTGTCCTCATCCCTTTCAAGTCACTACAAAGATTTGTATTGACTTCAAACCACTCTGGAACAGGCTGGTAGTTTCTTAATTTCATGATATTTTCTTGGACTATTGTGTTCTTTGAACACCTTTTACTCTGAGCTTTCATGAAGTATTGGCTCCATGCTCATTTTTTGCTGCTGGTGGCTCTTCTGCCTTTGGGAAAATGCTGAGGCTCTTCTAGGATGGGAATTGTATACTTTACTATAATTTTTTTTTTAATTCTGTGTTGCATCCACCTATCAGACTAATGTCAGGTTATGTCATTAAAAGGTCACTCTATCCCACTAAATGGGTGAAGAAAGCAGTCTTGCACACTTGAAGCCATTGACTGTCATGTGGGAATCAGGGCTTAAATTTTTTAAGACTGAGGCAGAATTCTTGTGCACCTACTTAATTGCTCTGAGCTTCTGATTCTCAGGGCAAAATGCTGCATGTTTATTTATCACCTTTCTTGCTCTGTGAGTTGAGGGAAATATGATGCCGGTGAGGTACACTTTCAGAGATAACAACAAGGGATACTTCATCCACATTCATTGTGCACTTTCAGTCTTTTGTAGGATTTAGAATACTATATTCTGACTTCCTATCATTTGCATTTCACTGTTTTTATGTTCCTAGATGCAAAAATAGAGCTGTCAAAAGAGACATGTCAGCCTTTCTTGATTGAAAAAAGAACTATACTTGAAAAAGTGTTATCAATACTATCATCAGGAAGGAAAACAGTGACCATAACGTGATGAAATGTATATCAAAATTTCTGTGTGGGAAGACAAGTTTAGTAAAAGTCAAGGAGTTACATGACAAACGAAAGACTCATTAAGTTCTGTATATGTTAAGATGTACCAATAAAAAGAGCAGGAGACATGAACCTGATCTTAGGTACACAACATTTGGTGAATCAACATCAGATAAAACATCTGATGGAACATGATAGGCACAAATAATACATGAACACTTGAAGCAGGTTACAGAAGATTTCTGGCTGGTGGCTGCAGCTGTTGCAGTGCAGTTCTCAAGTAAAACTTTGCTTGGTAAACATGTTTTCCATAACTATGTTGTGCAAATCTGCCAGTCCCCTTGCTGTTCACAGTACTGTTGACTGTCATAAGCTATGTGGGGAGCTCATTTCAACCAGTGACTTTTTATATAAAGTTGAAAGAAAATACATTTTTTTGCTGGATGCTTTGAGACATGGATTCATCAGACATAAAATCATAGTGACCCTTCTGAGAAAAATCACTCCTTGGGAAAGTATCCTCTGATTTTAACTCTCAATTTGCTTTTATAACAACACGAATCAACTTCTGTTTTGTAATAAAAATAGCATGGACTTTAAGAAAAAACAAGAAAATACTGGAAATTATACCCATTTCAGACAGATCATACATCTTAATAATCAAGTGTAAAAACCATCTGCATTATAGTACCCATACATACTGAAGCAGTACAAAGAGGCTTCTTTCCAAAATAATTTAATAAATAGAAAAGCATATACATGTTCAATTTGTTCAATGGCACCACATATTCTCCTGCAAATGGGACTACCTTACAAGGAATTACAGGAATAACACTCTTGTCCTTTTATATGAAGTAATGTTTGAGAAAATTAGGCTCATCTACAACTAACAAAGTTTCTTTAGTCTCTGAAATAAAATCAGTTCTTCAAGAACTATGAGAGCTGGTGCTTATATTCTACATTTTGTAGTGAAAGCAGTTGTCTTCCCCTATTGGTATGGGAATTGGATGGATACTAAATAAATATATTCAAGAACATGTTCAGTGCATTCAGTTCCCAGATCTTGTTTGGGTTTCTTTCTTTTTTTTATTAGGGTTAGTTTTTTGGGTTTTGTTTGGTTGTTTGTTTTGGTTTTGTTCGGTTTATTTTGTTTATCTTCCCCACCACCACCCCAATCTTAAGCAGTAACAACATATAAAATCTTTGAGAATCTAAAGTGTGTGAATAAGCCTTTTTGATACAAGCAATGACTATTTGATCTTTAGAAACCTCTAGACCACTGATAGTATATTTGCATAGCGATACAATGTTCCTGGCAGATGTACTGGGACAGTATATGTCTGTACATTTGCTTTGTGCTTTTATGATTAGGATGAGAGAAATTAAAAGGCCTGAGCTAAAAAAGATAATGATAACATCTGTGACTTTAGTACAGCTAAAACATTCATTGTTGATCCCAGCCTATATGAGCTGTAGAGACGAAAAAGAGGGTAATGGAGCAGGATGGAGAGGATGAAAGATTCTTAGAGACACTACAGTGTACTACTGTACTACAAATCCCATAGGAGGGAGTGTGTGTATCTGTGTAAGGGAAAAGAAGTAGGAAGGGGAAAAGAAGGCAGCACTGAGACACAACTGCCTTAAAGAGTCTCCTCTGAGCACAAGACTGGCAAGATTTTCTCAAGGACATATAGGTCTTGCTGCTTCATGACAAAGGACCACCATGAGAAAAGATGGGCAGCAATCAAAAGATTTAGTCAGTAAGTGGGAATGCTAGATAACAGAAGCCACAGCAGCATGACACTGAAAAAACAGTACATAATAAGGGACAGAGAGAAACCTCAGCTGTAATAAGAGAAAACTGCAGGGTTTTTCATTTACCAAGTTGAGTCCTGCCACAAGGAAGTTGCTGTCGTAAGGGAGTGGGAAGATCTCAGAATCATAAAACGGATTGGGTTGGAAGTGACCATCAAAGGTCAATTTGTTCAACCCCCCTGTTGCAATGATCAGGGACATCTCCAACTAGATCAGGATGTTCAGGTCCCCATCAAGTATGATTTTGAATGTCTCCAGGAACAGGGCCTCAACCACACCTCTGGGCAACCTGTTCCAGTGTTTCACCACTCTCATTGTAAAGAACTTCCTCCTTATGTGTAACCTAAATCTACCTTGCTCCAGTTTCAAACCATTGTCCCTCATCCACCAGGACATTCTGTGGAAACCGAGGGGATTTGGCACAAGAGGAGGACAGGGCCAGCCCAGCTGAAGTGCTTCTATGCGAATGCGCGCAGCTTGGGCAACAAACAGGATGAGTTAAGGGCCACTGTGCTGCTGGGATGCCACAACATAGTGGCTGTTACTGAAACTTGGTGGGATGAATCCCATGACTGGAATGTAGGCATAGACGGGTATAAACTCTTCAGGAAGGATAGGCAGGGAAGGAGAGGAGGAGGTGTTGCCCTCTATGTCAATAGCCAGCTGGAATCAGTGGAGCTCCAACTGGGGAGGGATGATGAGCTAGTTGAGAGCATATGGGTTAAAATTAAAGGCAGGACAGGGGAAGGAGATATTACTGTGGGGGTCTCCTACAGGCCACCTGACCAGCAGATCCAAGCAGATGAGGCCCTCCATAGGCAAATAGAAGCGGCTTCCAGGTCACAAGCCCTGGTCCTCATGGGTGATTTCAACCACCCGGACATCTGCTGGAGGGACAACACAGCAAGGCACCAGCGATCCAGGATGTTCCTGGACTGCATAGAAGACAACTTCCTCCTCCAAATGGTAGAGGAACCAACAAGAAATGGTGCTATGCTGGACCTTGTTCTCACCAACAGGGAAGGGCTGGTAAGCAATGTGAGGCTCATAGATGGCCTTGGCTGCAGTGACCATGAAGCAGTTGAATTTAATATCCTCAGGGCAATCAGGAGGAAGTATTCCAAGCTCACGACCCTAGACTTTAGGCGTGCAGATTTTGATCGCTTCAGGGATCTGCTAGCCAAAGTGTCGTGGGACAAAGCCCTGGAGGGAAGAGGGACCCAGGACAGCTGGTCAGTATTCAAGGACCACCTCCTCTGTGTCCAGGAGCTCTGTATACCAACAAAGAGAAAAGCAGGGAAGAATGCTAGGAGGCCTGCCTGGATGAGCAAGGAGCTACTGGACACACTATTACTTAAAAGGAAACTCTACAGGAAGTGGAGAGAAGGACAGGTAGAACAGGGGGAATATAAGGAAGCTGCCCTCGTAGCAAGAGTCCTGGTTAGGAAAGCCAAAGCAGAGTTTGAATTGAATCTAGCCAGGGAGATTAAAGGGAACACTAAGAACTTCTACAGGTATATTAATGGGAAGAAGAAGCCTAGGGAAGGTGTGGGCCCCCTCAGAAAGGAAACTGGTGACATGGTCACAAGTGATGAGGAAAAGGCTGAGGTACTTAATAACTTCTTTACCTCAGTCTTCACTGCAAGGGCCTCTAGCCACACTTCTGATGTTACGGAAGACAATGCCAGGGACGGGAGGAAGAACTGCCCATTGTAAGTGCAGATCAGGTTCGTGATCACCTGAAGAACCTGAAAGTGTTCAAGTCCATAGGACCCGACAGGATACACCCACGGGTACTGAGAGAACTGGCAGATGAGGTTGCTAAACCCCTCTCTATTATATTCCAAAAGTCATGGCAGTCTGGGGAAGTCCCCACAGACTGGAAAAGGGGAAACATTGCCCCCATTTTCAAAAAGGGTAAGAAGGAGGAACCAGGGAACTACAGGCCAGTCAGTCTCACCTCTGTGCCTGGAAAGATCATGGAGCAGATCCTCCTGGAGGCACTACTGGCTCAGAAGTATAGTGAAGAGGTGATTGGGAGCAGTCAGCATGGCTTTGCCAAGGGCAAATCCTGCCTGACCAACCTGGTGGCCTTCTATGAGCAGGTGACAAAATTAATAGATGAGGGGCGAGCAACTGATGTCGTTTACCTGGACCTGAGCAAAGCCTTCGACACTGTCCCGCACCACATCCTGGTCTCCAAACTGGTGACACATGGGTTTGATGGGTGGACCACTAGATGGATAAGGAACTGGCTTGATGGCCACACCCAAAGAGTGGCTGTCCATGGCTCCATGTCCCAGTGGAGGCCAGTGACAAGCGGAGTCCCTCAGGGATCAGTCCTGGGACCTGTCTTGTTCAACATCTTTGTGGGTGACATGGACAGTGGCATTGAGTGCACCCTCAGCAAGTTTGCTGATGACACCAAGCTGTGTGGTGCAGCAGACATGCTGGAGGGAAGGGAGGCCATCCAGAGGGACCTTGACAGGCTGGAGAGGTGGGCACAAGCCAACCTCATGAGGTTCAACAAGACCAAGGGCAGGGTCCTGCATCTGGGTCGAGGCAATCCCAGGCACAAATCTAGGCTGGGCAGTAACTGGCTGGAAAGCAGCCCTGAGGAGAGAGACTTGGGGGTGCTGGTGGACAAAAAGCTCAACATGAGCTCTCAGTGTGCACTTGCAGCCCGCAAAGCCAATCAGATCCTGGGCTGCATCAGGAGAAGTGTGGCTAGCAGGTCGAGGGAGGTGATCCCCTCCCTCTACTCAGCCCTGGTGAGACCCCACCTGGAGTACTGCGTCCAGTTCTGGAGCCCCTATTACAAGAGGGATGTGGAGGTGCTGGAACGTGTCCAGAGAAGGGCCACAAGGATGATCAGAGGGCTGGAGCACCTCTCCTATGAGAATAGACTGAAGGAGTTGGGGCTGTTCAGTCTGCAGAAGAGAAGGCTCCGAGGTGACCTAATTGGGGCCTTCCAGTATCTGAAGGGGGCCTACAGGAAGGCTGGGGAAGGACTTCTCAATATCTCAGGTAGTGATAGGACTAGGGGGAATGGAATGAAGCTGGAGGTGGGGAGATTCAGGCTGGATGTGAGGAGGAGGTTCTTCCCATGAGAGTGGTGAAACCCTGGAATGTGTTGTCCAGAGAGGTGGTCGAGGCCCCATCCCTGGAGGTGTTTAAGAGCAGGCTGGATGAGGCTCTGGCCAGCCTGATCTAGTGTGGGGTGTCCCTGCCCATGGCAGGGGGCTTGGAACTAGATGATCCTTGTGGTCCCTTCCAACCCTGAATGATACTATGATACTATGATCCAGTCACTACAAGCCCTTCTAAGCAGTCCTTCCCCAGCGTTCAGATGTTGAAATGTAATTAAAAGATCTCTCTGGAGTCTTCTTTTCTGCAGGCTGAACAAACCCAAGTCTTTCAGCCTGTTCTTGTAGAGAGTTGTTCCAGCCCTCTGATCATCTTTGTGGCCCTCTTCTGGACCTGCTGAAGTAGGACTGTGTCTTTCTTGTGTTGGGTGACTCAGAACTGGACACAGTACTGCAGATAAGGGCTCACCAGAGCAGAGTAGATCCTGGAAGAGAGATGGAGATCTGGTGGCTGGGACCACTAAACTGACATGAATAGAGTTAACAGCCACATTTGGGCAGATGACTCCCATGATATGATAATACAATCAGCAAGTGTTGAAAATATGAAAGTAGAAGATATGATGAGGCTGTCAGCAGTGGGAGGGAAGATATTTTTTCTGTTTTCATATAATCCACTTAAAATCTTTGATTATGAAGAGTGGTCTTTTTTTCATGTGTATAACACCAAACAGTCTGTGTAAATTTATAAGCACTTCTATACATCTATGTATGCATACATACATACATATCTATATGCATATGTGCATGTATTTGTCCTTGTTTCATCTCAGAGAGTACTAACTTTCTTTCTAGCAACTGATACGGTGCTGTATTTTGGATTTAGTGTGAGATAATTTTGATAACAAACAAATTTTTAATTTTTTAAGTAAGTCTTATCCTATGTCAAGGACTATGTTTTGCAAATCCAGAGGTGCACACGAAGCAGGGAGGGAGCATTGCTGAATATTAGGAAAAGTTTCTTCAACAGAAGTGTTATCAGGCATTGAAACAGGCTGCCCAGGGAAGTGATTGAGTCACTATCTTTGGAGGTATTTAAAAGATGCATTAATACGGAGCTTCGGAACATGGTTTAGTGGCAGTGAGACTGTGAGCTCTAGGTGAGTGGTTGAACTTGAAGATCTCAGTATCACAGTATCATAGTATCACTAAGGTTGGAAGAGACCTCAAAGATCATGGGGTCACCACAGACCTCATGACTAGACCATGACACCAAGTGCCACATCCAATCCCCCCTTGAACACCTCCAGGGATGGTGACTCCACCACGTCCCTGGGCAGCCCATTCCAATGATGAATGACTCTCTTGGTGAAGAACTTTCTCCTCACCTCGAGCCTAAACTTCCCCTGGTGCAGCTTGAGACTGTGTCCCCTTGTTCTGGTGCTGGTTGCTAGAGAGAAGAGACCACCCCCTTCCTGGCTACAACCACCTTTAAGGTAGTTGTAGAGGGCAATGAGGTCACCCCTGAGCCTCCTCTTCTCCAGGCTAAACAGTCCCAGCTCCCTCAGCCTCTCCTCATAGGGCTTGTGCTCAAGGCCTCTCACCAGCCTTGTTGCCCTTCTCTGGACACATTCAAGTGTCTCGATGTCCTTCCTAAACTGAGGGCCACAATGACTTCCCTGCTCCTGCTGGCCACACTATTCCTAATGCAGGCCTGGATGCCATTGGCTTTCTTGGCCACCTGGGCACACTGCTGGTTCATGTTTAGGTGGCTGTCAATCAGCACCCCCAGGTCCTTCTCTGTTTGGGAGCTCTCCAGCCACTCCAACCCCAGCCTGTAGCTCTGCATGGGGTTGCCATGGCCAAAGTACAGCACCCAGCACTTGGACTTGTTGAATGCCATCCCACTGGATTCTGCCCATCTGTCCAGTCTGTCGAGACCCCTCTGCAGAGCCCTTCAACCCTCTAACTGACCAACATCTGCTCCCAACTTGGTGTCATCTGCAAATTTGCTGATGACTGTCTCAATCCCCTCATCCAGATCATCATTGAAGATATGTTGAAGAGGATGGGGCCCAGCACTGATCCCTGGGGGACGCCACTGGTGACTGGCCACCAGCTAGATGTGGCACCATTCTCTCCCTCTCTCTGGGCCCGGACCTCCAGCCAGTTCCTAACCCAGCACAGAGTGTTGTGTCGAAGCCATGAGCTGACAGCTTAGCCAGCATTTTGCTGTGGGGGACAGTGTCAAAGGCCTTGCTGAAGTCCAGGTAGACCACATCCACAGGCCTCCCCACAGCCACCAGGCAGGTCAACTGATAATAGAAGCAGATCAGGTTGGAGAGGCAGGACCTGCCCCTCCTAAAACCATGTTGGCTGGACCCGAGCCATTGGCCATCCTTCAGGTGCGCAGTTATTGCCACCAGGATAATTTGCTCCACCACTTTCCCTGGCACTGATGTCAGGCTGACTGGATCTCACAGGATCACAGAATGTTTGGAGTTGGAAGGAACCTCTAGGGATGTTTGAGGCCAATCCCCCTACTCCCTTGCAGGTCTGTTCCAACTTCACCAGTTCTATGATTCTATGACAAATTCTCGAAGGTCTCTTCCAAATTCACCAGTGCTATGATTCTATGAAAACTAACCTGAGCTATCCAAATCATACTCCATACCATAGGCTGTCATACTCAGTATATAAAGTGGGGGAAGTTGGTGAAGGGATGTTAATTTCTACTTGGGGACTGGCTGGGCATTGGTCAGTGGGTGATAAGTAATTGCATTGTGCATTATTTTTTGTTTTATTTTTGGTTGGGGGGTGCTTATTTATCTTTCTTTTTGTTTTCTTCCTTTTCATTACTATTATTATTACTATTGTAATTTTTATTCCAGTTTCTAAAGCATTCTTATCTCAACACACAAGCTTTAGTTTTCTTTCCAGTTCTCTTCTCCATCCCACCAAGGGTGGAGGGAGGAGTGAATGATTTGCTCTGTGGTGCTTAGTTGCTGGCTAGGGTTAAGCCATGACAGTGTTCTTGCTCCAGACTTGCCTTTATCCAAATTGTCTGCTCTATGTCTGCTTTTAAAGATTTTCTTTCACTGACACCTGAGGATCTTTCACGAGTATTATTCCTCCAGTGATGAGGCACAGTGAGTTTGTCAGACTAGTTTTGACCCTTCCTCAGGGGGTGATGACCCTTCCTCAGGGGGTGATAAAATGCCTGGCCTATCTGGATGCTCATTAGCACTCAGAATCCTCCCTGCTACACTTGCAGCATTTGAAGCCTTTCCTGATAATGATCTTGATGGTTTCAGTTGGCAGTTCCTATTTTACTAGCAATTTTTTGTACTCCCATACTCCCTGATGTTCCCTGAAAAGGCTTGGTTTAATGAGATATTCCTGGGTTTAGACATTGGGGAAATAGGAGGAGGAGGACAATGACATCAATAAAACCACCAGTATTCTTTGAGTATCCTGCCTATGATCCATATCTTTATGATGTGCAGTTTAGTGTTAATTCTGTCTCTGACATGTGCAATAAGCTATGTTAGCAACATTTCACATCTCCTCCTGCCCATAGACAGCATGAGGGCAGATTTTTTTTCTGACATCTGTATGATTCCCATTGCTTTGGAACTTTATTTTTTTCCACATGCCTCCCATTGAATGTGCTAATACAAGACTGTATCAATGCACATATTTTACCCCACCATCTACAGCAATGTTATAATGAAACAAATGTTCCTTAAACAGCTTCCTCTCCCTTGACTGTTCAGGACACCATGAGAAACAGCTTTTGAAGTTCATGCCCCATGTAATAAAGCTCCTGATATCCAAGTGCTAATCCATAGACAATAATTGATAACCCCGAGGAATACACCAGATTGCACAGAGATGAATGTGGAGGTATCTTGGATCTAGTTGAAGTTTAAGGCTGCCTCATGGCATGAGTGCCTTGTCAGACATAGCATCAGGAATGCCTATGAGGAATGACTGCAGCAGTTAGCAGTTTTCTCCCTGGAGAAGACAAGGCTTTGGAGAACCTCATCACATTATTCTAGTATTTAAAGTTTGGTTACAGAGAAAATTAAGTCTCTCTGTGGAAAAACACATGGAGACAACAAGGGACAAAGAGTACAAGTTGCACCAGAAGAGGTTTCACATCTATGTAAGAAAGGAATTGGAATTTTTTACAATAAGATAATTTATTGGGATAATCATAGAATCATAGAAATGTCCTGGTTGGGAGACACCTTTAAGATCATCAAGTCCAGCATTTAACCCACCATTGCCAAGTTACCATCATGCCCCTCAGCATCACATCTACACGTCTCTTAAATCCCTTCTGGAAGGTGAATCCACCATTTCCCTGCAAAGGCTGTTCCACTGATTCACAATCTTTTCAGTGAAGAAATTTTTGCTATATGTAACACAGGAAATATTTGATATGTAATATCCTCAGGGGTCAGAGTGCCTGGAGAGTGGCCAGGCAGAAAGGGACCTGGGGGTACTGGTTGATAATAGGCTCAATATGAGCCAGCAGTATGCCCAGGTGGCCAAGAAGGCCAATGGCATCCTGGCCTGCATCAGGAATAGTGTGGCCAGCAGGAGCAGGGAAGTCATTCTGCCCCTGTACTCAGCACTGGTTAGGCCACACCTTGAGTAGTGTATCCAGTTCTGGGCCTCTCAGTTTAGGAAAGATGTTGAGTTGCTGGAACGTGTCCAGAGAAGGGCAACAAAGCTGGGGAGGGGTTTGGAGCACAAAGCCCTCACAAAGCCCTGTGAGGAGAGGCTGAGGGAGCTGGGGTTGTTTAGCCTGGAGAAGAGGAGGATCAGGGGAGACCTTATTGCCATCTACAACTACCTGAAGGGAGGTTGTAGCCTGGTGGGGATTGGTCTCTTCTTCCAGGCAACCAGCACCAGAACAAGAGGACACAGTCTCAAGCTGTGCCAGGGGAGGTTTAGGTTGGATGTTAGGAAGTTCTTCATAGAAAGAGTGATTTGCCATTGGAATGCGCTGCCCAGGGAGGTGGTGGAGTCACCATCTCTGGAGGTGTTTAGGAAGAGACTGGATGGGAGGCGTGGTGCCATGGGGTTAGGTGGAGTAGATAGTATTGGATGATAGATTGGGACGCGAGGAGCGCATAGGTCGGGTCCAAACTGGGTATTGCCCGTCCCGGCCCGGCCCGGCCCTGCCCAGGCCCGGCCCGGACCCGGCCCGGCCCGGCAGCCGGCCCGGCCGGCCCTGCCCGGCCCGGCCCGGTCCCGGCCCGGCCCGTGCCCTTCCCTTCCCTTCCCTTCCCTTCCCTTCCCTTCCCTTCCCTTCCCTTCCCTTCCCTTCCCTTCCCTTCCCTTCCCTTCCCTTCCCTTCCCTTCCCTTCCCTTCCCTTCCCTTCCCTTCCCTTCCCTTCCCTTCCCTTCCCTTCCCTTCCCTTCCCTTCCCTTCCCTTCCCTTCCCTTCTCCTCTCCTCTCCTCTCCTCTCCTCTCCTCTCCTCTCCTCTCCTCTCCTCTCCTCTCCTCTCCTCTCCTCTCCTCTCCTCTCCTCTCCTCTCCTCTCCTCTCCTCTCCTCTCCTCTCCTCTCCTCTCCTCTCCTCTCCTCTCCTCTCCTCTCCTCTCCTCTCCTCTCCTCTCCTCTCCTCTCCTCTCCTCTCCTCTCCTCTCCTCTCCTCTCCTCTCCTCTCCTCTCCTCTCCTCTCCTCTCCTCTCCTCTCCTCTCCTCTCCTCTCCTCTCCTCTCCTCTCCTCTCCTCTCCTCTCCTCTCCTCTCCTCTCCTCTCCTCTCCTCTCCTCTCCTCTCCTCTCCTCTCCTCTCCTCTCCTCTCCTCTCCTCTCCTCTCCTCTCCTCTCCTCTCCTCTCCTCTCCTCTCCTCTCCTCTCCTCTCCTCTCCTCTCCTCTCCTCTCCTCTCCTCTCCTCTCCTCTCCTCTCCTCTCCTCTCCTCTCCTCTCCTCTCCTCTCCTCTCCTCTCCTCTCCTCTCCTCTCCTCTCCTCTCCTCTCCTCTCCTCTCCTCTCCTCTCCTCTCCTCTCCTCTCCTCTCCTCTCCGCTCCTCTCCTCTCTCCTCTCCTCTCCTCTCCTCGGCACAACTTGAGGCTATTTCCTCCTGCCCTATCCCTTGTTACTTGAGAGAGGAGACCAACACCCACTGCACTACAACCACTTTTCAGGTAGTAGTAGAGTGAGAAGGTCTCATCTCAGTCTGCTTTTCTCCAGGCTAAACAATCCCAGCTCCCTCAGAAGCTACTTGTAAGACTTGTGATCTAGACTCTTACAGTTTCATAGTTTCATTCAGGGTTGCAAGGGACCACAAGGATCATCTTGATCCAACCCCCCTGCCACGGGTAGGGACACCCCACACTAGATCAGGCTGGACAGAGCCTCATCCAGCCTGCTCTTAAACACCCCCAGGGACGGGGCCTCAACCACCTCCCTGGAAAACACATTCCAGGGTTTCACCACTCTCATGGGGAAGAACCTCCTCCTCACATCCAGCCTGAATCTCCCCACCTCCAGCTTCATTCCATTCCCCCCTAGTCCTATCACTACCTGAGATCTTGAGAAGTCCTTCCCCAGCCTTCCTGTAGGCCCCCTTCAGATACTGGAAGGCCCCAATTAGGTCACCTCGGAGCCTTCTCTTCTGCAGACTGAACAGCCCCAACTCCTTCAGTCTGTCCTCATAGGAGAGGTGCTCCAGCCCTCTGATCATCCTTGTGGCCCTTCTCTGAACACGTTCCAGCACCTCCACATCCCTCTTGTAATAGGGGCTCCAGAACTGGACGCAGTACTCCAGGTGGGGTCTCACCAGGGCTGAGTAGAGGGAGGGGATCACCTCCCTCGACCTGCTGGCCACACTTCTCCTGATGCAGCCCAGGATCTGATTGGCTTTGCGGGCTGCAAGTGTACACTGAGAGTTCATGTTGAGCTTCTTGTCCACCAGCACCCCCAAGTCTCTCTCCTCAGGGCTGCCTTCCAGCCAGTCACTGCCCAGCCTGGATTTGTGCCTGGGATTGCCTCGACCCAGATGCAGGACCCTGCACTTGCTCTTATTGAACTTCATGAGGTTGGCTTGTGCCCACCTCTCCAGCCTGTCAAGGTCCCTCTGGATGGCCTCCCTTCCCTCCAGCGTGTCTGCTGCACCACACAGCTTGGTGTCATCAGCAAACTTGCTGAGGGTGCACTCAATGCCACTGTCCATGGCACCCACAAAGATGTTGAACAAGACAGGTCCCAGGACTGATCCCTGAGGGACTCCGCTTGTCACTGGCCTCCACTGGGACATGGAGCCATGGACAGCCACTCTTTGGGTGTGGCCATCAAGCCAGTTCCTTATCCATCTAGTGGTCCACCCATCAAACCCATGTGTCACCAGTTTGGAGACCAGGATGTGGTGCGGGACAGTGTCAAAGGCTTTGCTCAGGTCCAGGTGAACGACATCAGTTGCTCGCCCCTCATCTATTAATTTTGTCACCTGCTCATAGAAGGCCACCAGGTTGGTCAGGCAGGATTTGCCCTTGGCAAAGCCATGCTGACTGCTCCCAATCACCTCTTCACTATTCTTTTGAGCGAGTAGTGCCTCCAGGAGGATCTGCTCCATGATCTTTCCAGGCACAGAGGTGAGACTGACTGGCCTGTAGTTCCCTGGTTCCTCCTTCTTACCCTTTTTGAAAATGGGGGCAATGTTTCCCCTTTTCCAGTCTGTGGGGACTTCCCCAGACTGCCATGACTTTTGGAATATAATAGAGAGGGGTTTAGCAACCTCATCTGCCAGTTCTCTCAGTACCCGTGGGTGTATCCTGTCGGGTCCTATGGACTTGAACACTTTCAGGTTCTTCAGGTGATCACGAACCTGATCTGCACTTACAATGGGCAGTTCTTCCTCCCGTCCCTGGCATTGTCTTCCGTAACATCAGAAGTGTGGCTAGAGGCCCTTGCAGTGAAGACTGAGGTAAAGAAGTTATTAAGTACCTCAGCCTTTTCCTCATCACTTGTGACCATGTCACCAGTTTCCTTTCTGAGGGGGCCCACACCTTCCCTAGGCTTCTTCTTCCCATTAATATACCTGTAGAAGTTCTTAGTGTTCCCTTTAATCTCCCTGGCTAGATTCAATTCAAACTCTGCTTTGGCTTTCCTAACCAGGACTCTTGCTACTAGGGCAGCTTCCTTATATACCCCCTGTTCTACCTGTCCTCTCTACTTCCTGTAGAGTTTCCTTTTAAGTAATAGTGTGTCCAGTAGCTCCTTGCTCATCCAGGCAGGCCTCCTAGCATTCTTCCCTGCTTTTCTCTTTGTTGGTATACAGAGCTCCTGGACACAGAGGAGGTGGTCCTTGAATACTGACCAGCTGTCCTGGGTCCCTCTTCCCTCCAGGGCTTTGTCCCACGACACTTTGGCTAGCAGATCCCTGAAGCGATCAAAATCTGCACGCCTAAAGTCTAGGGTCGTGAGCTTGGAATACTTCCTCCTGATTGCCCTGAGGATATTAAATTCAACTGCTTCATGGTCACTGCAGCCAAGGCCATCTCTGAGCCTCACATTGCTTACCAGCCCTTCCCTGTTGGTGAGAACAAGGTCCAGCATAGCACCTTTTCTTGTTGGTTCCTCTACCATTTGGAGGAGGAAGTTGTCTTCTATGCAGTCCAGGAACATCCTGGATTGCTGGTGCCTTGCTGTGTTGTCCCTCCAGCAGATGTCCGGGTGGTTGAAATCACCCATGAGGACCAGGGCTTGTGACCTGGAAGCTGCTTCTATTTGCCTATGGAGGGGCTCATCTGCTTGGATCTGCTGGTCAGGTGGCCTGTAGGAGACCCCTACAGTAATATCTCCTTCCCCTGTCCTGCTGTTAATTTTAACCCATACGCTCTCAACTAGCTCATCATCCCTTCCCAGTTGGAGCTCCACTGATTCCAACTGGCTATTGACATAGA
The DNA here is from genome assembly GCF_026170545.1 of Melanerpes formicivorus. Lineage (NCBI taxonomy): Eukaryota > Metazoa > Chordata > Aves > Piciformes > Picidae > Melanerpes > Melanerpes formicivorus. The sequence goes on along the minus strand of NW_027142353.1, from coordinate 37,609,888 downwards.
GGGCAACACCTCCTCCTCTCCTTCCCTGCCTATCCTTCCTAAAGAGTTTATACCCATCAGCTTCATTGCTGTTCTTTGGACACACTCCAGCACCTCAGTTCTCTTCTTGTAGTGAGGCACCCAAAAGTGAACAAACTATTTGAGGTGCAGTCTCATCAGTCCTGAGTGCAGGGTAGAAAACCACTGTCATAGTTCTGCAGTCACACTGTTTCAGATACAGGCCAGGATCCTGTTGGCCTTCTTGGTCACCTAGGTACACTGCTGGCCTATATTCAGCTAGTTATTGACAGACCCAGGTGCTTTTCTGCCAGGAAGCTTTCCAGACACTTTCCCTCATGTCTGTAGCATTGCATGTATTGTTGTGACCTGGCACTTGACTTTGTTGAACCTCATACAATTGGTCCTGGCCCATTGATCCAGATGGTACAGATCCCTCTGTAGAGCCTCCCTACCCTCAAGCACATCAACACTAACAGGCAGCTCGGTGTTTACAAATTGAGGGTGTACTCAATCCTCTCTTCTGTATCAGTGACAAAGATATTAAAGAGAACTGGCTCCAGTACTGAGCCCTGGAGAACACCACTAGTGACAGACTGACACCTGGATTTAACTTCATTCACCATAACCCTTTGGGCCTTGACATCCATTCAGTGTTTAATTCCATGAAGTGTGCACCTATCCAAGCAAGAGGGATCCAGTTTCTCCATGAGAATGTTATGAGAAACAATGTCTCTATAGCATCCATAGCCTTTGCCTCATATTCTACAATGGTCACCTTGTCATAAGAGATCAAGTTAATCATGCAGGACCTGCCTTTCATAAATCCATGTAGACTGAGATCAATTGCTGCATTGTCTTGTATGTGTCATGTGATGGCATTCATGATGATTTACTCCATTACTTTCCCTGGCACCAATGTCAGACTGAGTAGTTTGTAGTTCTCTAGATCCTCCTTCTGGCTGCCTTTGTAGATGAGCATTTTCTAACCTCCAGTCAAATGGGACATTTCTAGTTAGACAGAACCACTGATAAATGATGGAAAGGAGGCCAGTATGCACTGCCACTAGCTCCTTCAGTACCCATGCGTGGCTTCCATCTGGCTTCACAGACCTGTGTGCATCTAAGTGGTGCAGTAGCTCACTGATCATCACCTCTTGGATTATTGAGGGTTCATTCTGCTCCCTATCCCTGTCATCCAACTAAGGGTGTTGGGCACTCTGAGAACCGTGGGTCTTACTATTAAAGGCTGAGGTAAAGAAGAGATTCAGTACCTCAGACTTTTCCTCATCTTTGGTCACTATGTTTCCACTCAATGTCCAGTAGAGGATAGAGATTCTTCTTAGTCCTCCTCTTGTTGTTAATATGCTTATTTTTTTATTAGCATTTATGGCAATAGCTGGATTAAGTTCTAGCTGGCCTTTGACCCTTCTAATTTTATCCTTTGCATACTCTCACAATATCTTTGTAGTCTTTTGGAGTTGCCTGCCCCTTCTTCCTTTGACCATATTTTTTTTCTTATCTTCTTGAGTTCCAGCCACAGCTCTTTGTTCAGTCAGGCTGTTCTTTCCCACTGGCTTGTCTTAATGGCACACTAGGATGGCTTGCTCCTGCATCTTTAAACTTCCTGATGAATGTCCAGCCTTCCTGGACTACTTTGCCCTTTAAAAGGGCAGTTCTGAAGGGCAAAGATTCCAAGAGACATCTCCCCAGGGATGTGGTGGAGTAGCCATCAGTGTATGTTTTCATGATGCAATTGGACAGGGTGATAGATCATCTAGGCTACCTTTGCCACAAAAGTTGAGACCAGACATCTTTCAAGGTACCTTCCATCTTGGGTTATTCTGTGTTTTGAGGATTGTTTGATTGTTTATTTAATCAACACAGACATAAGCAACCAGTTCTGACTTCTTCTCTGTGAGCCTCGTAGGGTCACAAACAAAGTTTTGGACATGTCAAGAGACTGATTTGAAGTCTGAAATCCTCAGAACATTATTTGTCACTTTCTTAACCTTGAATCTGACTTGTTCAAATTTCTTACTTGAAGATTTTATGCTACCACTATCAACATTTCAAATGCAGGATCTTTGAGAGTAAGAAACAGAAGATGAGCCACAGCACATCACAGTAATATCACATTGTATATAATGTAAAGGGGGTGAATTTCAGAATTTTCCATTGTGGCAGTTGGAATGAAAACAACAATTAGCTGGAATATAAACACCAGTATGCCAGGCATGAATTAAAGGTCAGGAGAGGGAAATTCAGTTTTCTCCTCTGCTAGCCTCATACAAGGTTCCATTATAAAGAAGAGAAGGGAAGGTCTTTTCAGGACAGAATCTTTGAAACTTTCATCAAGTGGACTTAAGTGGAATACTGGAACACAATGGGATATGATTTTACCTATACATTGATCGTGCAGTGTGTTGGGGAGAAATGGTAAACAACTAAATATACTGAGAGATTTTACACGGATAAATGAGCCAGAAGAGTATATAGATGGACAATATAATCATTTACAGTTATCTTTACCATCCTTTAATGTGCAGTTCTAGAAAGAAATGGAAACAGAAAATGATGATTTACCACACAGCAGTTACTAAGAATTTGACCAATGACTTGTATCACATTGTGAGAAACTGAATGTGTCTGGTGCTGGTCTCTTCTCACAGGTAATTTGTGATAGAACAAGAGGAAACAGCCTCAAACTGTGACTGGGTAGGCTTAGAACAGATATTAGGGGGAAAAATTTCATGGAAAGAGTGGTCAGGCATTGGAATGTGCTGTCCAGGGAGGTGGTTGAGACACCAAATCTGGACGTGTTTAAAAGTCCTTTGGATGTGGTGCTCGGGGATATGGCTTAGGGTGAACCTTGCAGAGTAGGGTTACTAGTTGGACTTGATGATCCCAAGGGTCTTTTCCAATCTGAACATCTCTGTGATTCTGTGATTAAAGCAGATGCATCAAAACTTCACTCTGATCAAATCTTATGTCAAGAAGCCTTCTTAATACAATATAAAGTCACTTTTACTTCAGTATGACTCTAAATCTTGTAAGTAAAGAGGAGATGTCTGGGGAAAAGTGTTTTTATTTTTGAGTGATGATAAAAATGAGTTTATGACAACATTTGTCAGTGTCACTTTTCAGCTTTTTTTTTCTAATATTTTGTTTTCCAAAAGACAAAGAGACATTTGCAGAGAGCTTTTGTTCAAATCCAGAATATTTTTGTCAAAAACCTGCATGTTAATACAAGAAATAGAAAAAAAAAAAAAAAAGTATTTATTTTTCCACACAATCTCTCTTCAGAAAGCTCCTTTACTATTTGGGGGGGTGGGGGTGTTGTTTTGGTTTGTTGTGTTTTCTTTTGTTTTCTTGCTTTGCTTTTCTATATGGAAAGTGCATATGTAAAGGACACAACTTGAATTCTAGATTCCAGGTAAAACCTGCCCATGTAGCAGCTAGAAAAACAATGACTGTTCTTGTAAATGAAACAAATGTGATTAGGAATCATTGTGAAGGAATAGATAAGGAACCCTGCAATCCCATTTGTACAGTCAGTTTTCATTTGTACATCCATCCTTTAAGAAGTCACTGGGGAAATGAATGCAGACACAACCAACTTGTAGTCAGAAAATTCAGAACAATTAAGAATCTCTGATTAAAATTCAGTTTAATTAGTGGACAGTGTGAAATCATAGGCAGGACAGTTCCAATGGTGAAATGCCAAATGGAATCAAAAGATATTTTAATTACAAGAATGATGTGAAAAACAAACAAAAAAGAAATTAAAAAAGCAGTACTATACAGAAGACTTCCTAATAATACAAGCAACACTCAGTCTTAAGAGCTCCCCCTGGGTTAGATATAATATTAATAAATGGTAGGGCTGTCCAATACATATAGTTGCATTTTCAGTTCAAAGGACTTAACTGCACGCAACACACAAATCTATGAGTGGTTTCCATGTAGCAAGGAGTACAGTGCAGGGATGTAACTAAACCAGTGTTCTAGCCCTTGGGCTTGCAAATCTGGGGAAGAGAGGAACAACTCTGGTTCCTCAAAAATGTTTTTGTGTTTTCTGCTATATGCCTCATTATGCTTCTGAAATACTTTTTATTTTGCTCCTCTAGTCTGTTTTCAGCACTATCTGTTTAATAGCTCTCAGGCCGGTACAGTGCTTGAATTTACCTTACCATTTCCTTTAAACTGGCATACTTTGATAAATAGAACCATTTCTGTCTGAGCTTCTTTTTTTCTTCTTCTTATTTTTTTTTGTCTTTGTTTTTTCTTACTTTGTATAGCCTCTAAAACACTAGAGTTTTGAGATGATCCTGCTTATAAATGCATAAATAATATGTTTGTATTCTGAAGCTTAGTTTAAGTCCTACACACACGAATACTGATCATTACCAAAGTAAAAATGCAGCTTAAGTAGTACAAGTCAGCGGTATACTACTTTTAACCTGGTACTCTCCAGGTACACTAAATATTTTTGAGTTCTGGAGAGAGGAAGATTCTTTCCTAGTTGATTGTGTGGTGTTTTAAACTTACAAGGTTAATCCTGTACTACAATATATCTAGCCACAACAGTCTTCATTTATTCACTGTGAGTGTTCTATAAAAAGTGTTTAGCTCCTAGTAAAGGGAAACAAAAATGATCAGAGGACTCAAACACCTCTCCTATGAGGAAAGGCTGAGAGTGTATGGAGTTGTTCAGTCTGGAGAAAAGGTTCCAGACAGACCTTGTTTCAGCCTTCCAGTACTTACAGGGGACTATAATGGCTTGTTGTGACAGGATGAGGGGTGATGGTTTTAAACTAAAGGAGGATACATCTAGACTAGATATAAGGAAATATATTTTTTACAATGAGGGTGGCAAACAACTGGCAAAGTTTTTGCAGAAAGGTGGAAAATACACACCGCAGGAAACATTCCAGGCCATGTTGGACAAGGCTAGGAACAACCTAATCTAGTTGAAGATGTCCCTGCTCATTGCAGGGGGATTAAAGGAGATGTCTTTTAAATGTCCCTTCCAACTGAAAGTATTCTATGATTTAATAAAGGAAAGACTTGACTAGGCTGGCTTTGCATGTGACACTGAATGAGTGATGAAAGCATACCAACAAACATCATAAGAAAGAAAACAAATCCAGTGGAGACGGACTCAATGAGAAAAAAAAGCCTGTTTTACAAGTCCCTGTTGTTAAAAGGATTATAATATGTCCTTTATTATAAACATTATGACAATATTAATAAAACAAATAATAACCTTTATTAATATGAAAATTGCCAAATGTATCAAAAGGTTCAATGTATGGTTAAATATATTTACAATGGAAATATATGGCATTTGGGCAACTAAAACAATTTAAACAATTTTGTGCAAACTAGGAGGAACTAACAGAAAGAGAATACCCCAGGAGTGAAATGGCACTCAACCATGGGGGTGTGGGGGAGGGGAGGCTCAACAAGAACTGTTATGCCAAAGAGGCAGTTAATTAGTTACTTACAGCTGGTTGTACCCAGGTAGGGAGTGCTGCTGCTGCTGTGTATCAGAGGATTTGGGGTGCTCTCATGAGCCAGGCACTGCTGGTTGCTGGCAGGAATGCTGGTCTGGCTTCAGCAGACAGCAGGCTGTTAATGACACTTCTTGCGATGGGTGCTTACTTTGTCCTGGGTGAATTGAGGCTTGGCAAAATCCTGGTCACAAGGGGAGGCAGGCTTGGCTCTGACTCCTAAGCTCATGGCTTCTCTCATAGCTTGCGGTGTGTATGCTTGTGACTTTATCCCAGGCACTGGACTAGGCAACTCAAGGCTATGCAACTTGAGGCAGTTTCAAGCCAGACAAGGTCCAAGCATGTTCAAGCATGCAAGGTTTATGCAAGGCTTGAGCAAGGTAAAGGCAAGGCAAAAGCAAGGCACAGGCAACTAGAAATCAGTCTGTATATAAGTCTTTCCCGAGACTGACTGGACCAATAGGGCATGAAACCAGCACATAGTTGCCAAATGGGAAGGGATTCTGCCAGGTGTAGTGAATGGTGCTTATGGCCAGCATTGTGCCCCAAATATTTCCAGAACATGCTTCTGTGTGTGTGTCTCAAAGCCCCTTTGTTCCACCTCCCTTCTGGAGGCAACAAGGGGGGACCCTGGTGCCACTGAGTCCAGGCAAACAACCTGCCTGGGCATGGCCCCACCCCCGTGGTAAACAAGGGCCAGGCTATATGTTTGTTTGCTTATGCCATATTTGGTAAATATCAGTTCATTGGTAATCTTTGTGTTAGCAACAGATGCTCATTGGACCAGTATCCCTTGGGACAAATGGTAAATAGGGATTGTTAGGTAAACAAGTGTCCCACACTCGTGTTTGTGCCTATGCCTGTATGCGTGTCAGTGTTGCTGTGGTTCACCTTGCCCGGGACTGGAACCAGCGCTCCAGGAGGCCTCACTTTACTTTGCCACCATCACCCAGCTGCGGGCAGTGCCGTGGATAGTACCCCATGGGGTCAACCGCTTGGTGATGCCTCGCCGCAGGAGAAAGCTGTGGTAGCCCGTGTGCACCACCGTTCCTGAACTGCTACAGCCCACACCACCGCCCCCCCCTCCCCCGCCCCATGCTGGGAACCTTTGTATTCTGGGAGAAGCAGCAACCACGAGGCACAGCCACGCGGTCGGTGCCATTTTCTATTTCCTTATTACAGCATATCCATGCTAAGTTCTCCAGACTATAAACATATTATCAAGGAAACATTTCATGAAGTTCTCAGCTTGTGAGTAAGCCAAGCCTTTTCTTTATAGAATTTCAGTTAGGGTAGTGCTCAAATCGTTCTGGGTGGAGGGTTGCCAGTCACTGACAAACCTCTCCCCTGCTGCTTTTCGAATCAGTTTTGATTCAAAATTCTATGAATCATTTGATTTGTTTGAAGTGCCCATGCATAAATATTCTGTAGAAGTAATTCCACCAACCGAATATCGAGGGTGACTGTAAATACCCCATTGCATTGTTTGTCTATATAAATATACCATTAACATATATATTCACTGATATCTTTGCTGCTCATTTCTGAGGGCACATTCACAACACCAGGCTGTGGCCAGAATACATGCCCTTACCATAGATAAAGGGTTATTTACCAGACATGCATGGTCCTGTCCCCTTTGTTCCTTTTCCCGCATTACCCTGGCTTTCTACAGGAAGGAGAGGGGAGAGGGGGACCATGTTTAGACATCTTAGTGTCTGTCTGGATTTGTGCTACGGCTGTTAGCCCCTACCATGACACCTGTGATGACAATTAATAGTACAGAAGAAAAATATCAGCTGTATTGGCTGATTTGGGAAAATCATTGTAATACATCAGAAGAAGAAGAACAAGGGAAGATCAAGATCTCAATACTGGTCTGAAAAAATAAGAAATAAATAGGCATAGACTAGCATAGGCTGACATAGAGCAGAGCAGTTAGAGCCTGAAAAGAGTTCTGATATGGGCAGAAACTGGCTATTTTTACGGCACATTTTAATAATTATATGGAAGATTTGTACATCATGGTTACTCTGTAATGTCAAGATTCTTAACTTAATGTCTGAGAAGTCCCTTCCAGTTCTATGGCCTTCATTTCTAGATACTATGTCAGAGAGACTATGGAAAATACCAGTCTAATTACTGATAATTTTAAGGACTTGTGCTCTTTCTGAGTTATAAAAGGATAGAGTTACTCTAATGATTTACATGCAAGAGGTCATCCAGAGCTGAAGGATAATTTTAATTGAGGTTGTAATTAAGATATCTGCCTTATAATGTTTTTCCTGTTCTTATTGAATGTGTTCCTTTATGGTTATTGATTTATATATTAATAAAGAAAAGTCTAATGTCAGATTTGTTTTGTGATTCTTTCAGTATTTGTTTAGTGTTTTAACCCAAAATCAATGTTTGAGAAAAAATACTGCAGAAGCAGAGGGGTTGAGGTGTCATGGGATGTCTGGCTTGAGGACTGTAAATCAGATGAGCATAATTGAGGCTTTAGGAATTTGTAATTACTTTAATTTTTCTGCTAAAACTTCTTTATGGAAAATATGGTCTATGATTCTATGCACTTCTTCTTGAAAAGATTGTTTTTTGCAGAGAAAGTTTCTGCTTTTCCCAAGCAAAATTACTCCCAGACAGAACAATTCTGATAAAGAAAATAGTCTTCTATAAATGTTGCCCTAATGAATGAGAGTCACTTCACCTAATTATATCCCTGCTATACCCAAAGGACAATTTAATCCAAATTCTCCTTCTTTTTCCTTACATTCAATAAAGAGAAATACAGGAATCACCTGACTAATTATAGATGTCTACAATGAAACGAGCCTCACTCTAAAAAAGTTTCTGTCTCACTAGCTATAGAGTCTAGATGAATAGTCCAAATGTGGCCCTCTCTCTCATAGGAACTTCATAGTTCCTGTTTCTATTAAACAGCCAGGAAGATATCTAGGACTTCATCTCTCCTAATGCAAGACAGATGTTCAGCTTATACTTGATGCATTACCTCCTCCTAACAAGAACTATGATGCATTATACTAGGGAATTCACTGCAAAAAGTGAAATTAGGGATGTCAAGCATTTGAACTGTGGCTCCTACAAGACAATGCCAATACATGATTTGGAATGAAATAGATATTTTTGGAGTCAAAGCTTTCAGGGTGTTGAACAGGAATTACTTTATTTGTCATTGAAAGTTCATGTTTGTGGAAGGTAGGGTTTGGGTGAGTTTCAGTATTATTTTTTTCCTGGGATTTTTTTTTCCTTCTCATTCAACCTTCAGCCAGGCAGTAGCATTTTGAGTCCTTCATCCTCTCTTCTGACAAGACTCCAAGTTTTTCAGAAAATTCTTTCCTCTCAGGGAAAAATTCAAAGCACTCTAGCTGAGGTCCTGGTGAATGTGTGATTTGTTCACTCTGAATCATCATCTTAAGAAATGTATCTTCCTGTTGGCTATCTAGAGGGAAATTACAGAGTCTCCTGGGCACCTTGGTTAGGCCAAACAAATTACATGAATATCGCGCTACCAAATCTGTACATCATGGCCGAGATCTTTGGGCACTAGTGTAGTAGTAACCTCAAGACAGGCTCCCATGTAAAGCTATAGAATTCAACTCCTCAGCAAATACAAATATGTAAAAAGGAAATGACATATATGAACATTTTTCATGCCTAGTAAAACACTTTCAATAAACTATATTTGCAAGGTCTTTTATAGTAACTATACCATCTGCATAGGTAGGTAAACGTAGGCTTGCAAGAAGCCTCAGCCCATAGCACATGGTGCAGCCAAGCAAGACACAATGTTACACAGCTGGTACTGTAAATCTTTCATAGAATGGCTTAGGTTAGAAGAGACCTTAGAGATCCTCTACTCCAAACTCCCCACCAGGGGCAGGGACACCTCTCAATTAGACTCAGCTGCTCCAGGCCTCATTCAACCTGGCCTTCAACACCCCCAGCGAGGAGGCATCCACAACTTCCCTGGGCAACCTGTAGTCCCTTCACCCTTGTGTGGTGAAGAGGTTATTAAATTTATTAATATGAAATATGAATTATGAAAAATATTATTTTATTAATTATCAAACTATTAATAACCGATGAATCACCAACTTATATACATGTTATAGTGCACGTTCGTGAAATACATTCCACAACTGGCTTAGTGTTGTGATTATAACGTAACTGAACCATCTATAAACCCTTTCTATATTTATATAACGAAGGGTGCAGTTCCGCCGCTTAGCCACTAGATGAAGACTCGGCGGGACGCGGGCGGCTTCTGGCTATACACAGCAATATTACAATCTTTCTATGCGTCAGCGCTTACTCTGCTAGACGCGGATACTTTGAACTGAGTGCTAGTGGGTGGAAAGCACGTGGACAATATTCAATCCCCTTCAGACAACAGGGATCGGTCCTGGTCGGGGTCGGTCCGTGGGATCGGCCCTCAGAAGTCGGCTCGCACGGCAGGGCGGGACGACGGTGGCCGGTAGGTGGGCTCGAACGACGGAAGCAGGCGAAGCTACGGGGGTCGGCCCAACCATGGCGGTCCTCGGGGCTGATGCAAACAGCCTCAGGGGGAGAATGCGGCTGCGTTAGGCGGCGGATTCTCTTTACCGAGGTTAAAGGAGCAACAGGACTCTCGTAGTGGTCCTGGGTCCGGTGCAATACAAGCACGAACAATGCTCTGGTTTTCCCTGGAATTCACAGGGCTCAGAGCGGCACTCGGTGGCTCTGAGAGAGCGGCACTCGGTATTGATCAAGTCCTTTCTCCCCGGCAACTGGGCAGATCTTACCCGCGGGGGTTGGTCCAGTCCTCCGGTGGCACGATGGGCTCTTCCGATCGGCACGACTGGTTGTAGCAATGCTGAGCTCCTCAGGCTCAGCGAAGGTCCTCCCTCTGGGCTTCTTCAACAATGCAGAGGCTTCCAGTATGCGTGCATGTATAACAGAAGCTAACAACAAGAAGCTCAATGGCAAAGGCTGCAGCTCGAGAGTTACTCTCTCGAGCAAGCACAGAGACAAAGTAAATGAGAGGGCAACGTGTTCACCAACTGGGGTGATACTTATAGATTCCTCGAGGCTGGGCTTGACCAATGGGCATTCTCATAAGCAACTGGCTTCAGCCTATAGAAAGCGTGAAGCGAGACTTATGCCCATACTTGGTGTCAGCACAAGCGCTGCATGCGCTGGGTGCGTGCAAGCCTGGCTAATGCCTTGGCTTTTGTCTCCCTCCAGGAGGAGGGGGAACTTGCCCACATGCTGGGACAAGATTCAGTATTGGGGCATAATGTGCCTTCACCACACCTTGTACAGAAGAACTTCTTCCTAAGATCCAGTCTAAACCTGCTCTCCCTCAGCTTCAAACCATTCCCTCTTGTCCTATTGCTAGATACCTTTATGAAAAGTTCCTCTCCAGCCTTCTTCTAGGATCCCTTCATGTATCATCACTGAAGCAGAAGCCCTTTTACCCAGTATTCATCTGGATTCTTGGCACACTGCACATAAAGCAGGCAGAAACTTAATTTCTGTAACCTGGATGTCACATATCTCCCTGTTGTCCAATGTTGTTATTATTCTGTCCCTCCCAGGTCCTAGGAGGGCTTCCGTCTTCCCAGATGTGACAATGCTCCCATGACTCCACCCTTGTAGCCTACAAGGCAAATACCTTCTGCATGGGAAAGTGCCTACTTCCCCCTTCCTTTCAGTGCTTTAGGCACAGAGAGAAATAACAACCGGCAATGCCACAGCATTTAAATTTTCACTATTCTCTGAGTAATGAAATTCCACTAGCTCAAGTATAACTTGAGATTTTTGCCATTTAGAGACTCTAGTCATTTTTATTTTCTGGAAGTAAAATGGAAAAAAAAGAAAAAAAGAAAAGGTAAAACCAGCTTAAACTTTCAGACACATATTTTGTTATAAGGCAAATGTGAAGTGTAAATGTCTGAGTGTCCTGTTTGTAACATATGCAGGTAGCTAATAAATGTCTGTGCCTGAGTGAAATATTTTCATATATTTTTCAATATTGTGGACTCCTACTCTGCATATATGAGCCAGTACCAAATTCTCTTGTTTGGTAGAAACTTCTGTTAAGAATTGCTATATTTTCTATCCTTCCCTCCACTATTTCTGAAATTAGTATCTTCTAAGCCCTGCATATCCCGATGGATCCTCAGTCTCTCATATAATCAGTCTCAGTTCTGGACATCCTCACTTTCAAGGATAAATGGGGATGTGCAGGTTTTGTCCTTTCTAATATTCCCTTAAGATTTTCTTACTCTGTGCATAGCACATTTGTGCCTATCTACAAATACATTTGCTGCAGATTGTAAGCTAAGTACCTTAGTTTTAACCAGGTTTGATAGTGGTTTAGAAGGGATCAAAGCATGTGTATAGGGAAAGACTTCATCATTGGCTCGTATGTTATTGAACAGCAGATATTAAAATGAGTGAATACCTCAGTAAATTTGCAACTGTAGAACATACTCTTCAGTCAGATCTAGCAACTGATCATCAAATACAAGTGGTGGTAAACTGGATTTCATTTGTTCTCATTCTTATAGGAAAAAAAAATATAATTTGCCTTTCTTTTTCTTTTTGTCAGTTTTCATACATGCAGACATTGCTATTTGTGATCACTAACCTAAGAGCTTTTGTGAGAGCATCAGACCAGGCTGGCAATCGTTGGAAATTTATGGGATTATTTTCTCTTTTCTGCAACCTACCTCATTTTTAAACCTCTTTCTTTTCCTTTTCTCAGATAAATACAGTGAGCTCTTGTTGGCTCTTGTTAGGAAGAGCCCCTTTAAAAACCTCTAACTGGGCAGTTTCATGAAGTGCCACAGAAAGAATGAATCCTGGTGATGCAGAGGTGGATTTAGAGTAAGGCACAAATATTTATTTGTTGGGGCATATTTGGATTTCTTTTTAACATTTATCAGAAAAAGACAGGAATAAAATAGAAACAGTAATTATTTTGTTTTGGTAATGCCTCCAGAAACTGACAAAGTACTGTTCATTTTCCATGCAGTTATTGAGTGGAAATCTTCACACTTTTACCTTTAAGAAGTAGTCCTGGTCTGGAATGTAATGGTAAGAACATGAAACCTCTTTTTATAGTTCACAGGGAAAAAAATATAGACTAAAGGACATATACTGTGACATCCTTAAGAATAAGAATCCTCTCCTGTCACCACTTTCCTAGCTCATTTTTAATTCTCAGTCGAGCTCTGTTTGCCAAGTAGAAACAAATAGGAACAAGTGTCTCATTTCATGGATATGCTTGTAACTTTGAGCACTGTAAAAATATACCTTGGGCAGTCCAGAAAGCTAATTGATCTCAGTAGTTCCTTATTGGCAAACAAAGCATCATTTTGGTCCTTCCCAAGACAAGGGTGAACCAGGACATGAATTTTTGTGAACAGGGATATTTTCAAATAAACTTCCAGTAACTTCAGTTTGGCAGTATTTACCCACTTTCCCAGTGGTTTCCCCCTGCTACAGCTGAACAAACAGTCCAGGTATTGTTGCTTGAAGTATTTCAGACTAATAAAACCTCTGTTTATCCTCTAGAGAAAATCCACAGTCTTACCAAACTCCAAGGAAAAAAGCCAAACCAACCAACCAAAAATACATTTACAAAAACAAACCAAACAAGACTTTTGACTTTGTATTCCAAAATTAAAAGGAAAGAAGAAATATCCACACAATAAGGAGTGTAAGTCCCACCATGAGCCACATATGAAAATATTATCTCAAACCTGCCTCTTACTTGCTGGCCTGTATGCCAAGGGCACAAAGGGAATGGCTTTATGTTCTGCATTGGTAGTACTCTGACTGCCCAGTTTCCTCCTAGGGGGGAGTCTGAATCTCAGCCATCTTTATAATAGCATTTATTGATATCAGTGACACAACAAAAAGTTGTTAAACAGTAAGCAGCGTCAAATGGTTCATATATAAATATCATTTAAGACAACGAGAAAACTAGTCTTAGCTTTCTCAGTCTGTTTTCTGGAAGAGCTGTGCAGTTGTTTTTTCACTAGACTTGAATGAAGGAGCCATCAGCTGAATCCAGCCTGGGAGTTTCCACAGCAGTGTACAGCACTCAGTCTTTTCTGCTTCCTTTGACTCCTCCAGTGTAATGATTTACTACATCAAACAAACTTAGAGTTCATTTTTTTCCCTCTTATATCTGCTCCTACAGCTCAGGACTCACATTTGCTGTGGTTATTGAAACCTTCTGCCCTTCTTCTGTACTTAGCTCTTTTTCTCACCACATTATCCAATTAGCACCTCACTAACTATGCTGTGATTGCCTCTTTCCTTTGACCTGGCAGTGTTTACACCAGCTCAGTTATGCTTCCTGTTGGTACTCCCCTCATTCACTGAGGATGATAGGAATGTCTCTCACTTAAAGGAAAGCAAATGTATAAAAATATTTTGCTGTATCCAGGTCTGAAATGGCCAGCAGTAAAACAGCATGCTAAAATTTTCCGTTGGAAGTGAGCATATTTGTGCTGTCTGAGTACATAAATGATGGTGAATATGAAATGACTTTTTGTTCTTCTCCTGGTTTGAGCTAGAACAGAAGTAATTTTCTTTAGTAATTTTACTTTTAAAATAAGTGCCTTCTAAGTGAACCTTCTGAAATTGATGACATGTTTTTGCAGACCATGTCTACTTCTAGTAGTGGTAATGCTTGATTTACTAAGGATTGGTATGCATACCAAGGTCACTGAAAAATGTTGTGTACCACACTGTGGTGCATAAAGCATGAGGAGGCACCTGCAGGGAGGAGCAGATGGGACCCTATACTGACCAACAAGATATTCCATTCCATATATATCATATTCAGGATAAAGCTCAATTGTCATGACAGTCAGGCTCTCTTCTTCAATGGTCAGTGCTCCAGAAGGACTCTGTCTGTACTGCCTTCAATCATGATCCATGTAGGGGGATGGGTTCGCTATTTTAGTTTTCTTTTTCCAGTCCATCAGTCTCTCTCCCTTATTCCCTTTCTCTTCCCCTTGGGAAGGGAGAGGGGTTAATAGAGAACATCTGTCATTTGTCTAGTGGCTGGCCCCGGCCTAATCCTTGATGGTCTTTATACTGCAGTGAAATGTTTACATCCTTCTCAATATATGAAATTCTTACAGTGTGAAATATTCTACTACTGCTTTTGAACTATGGCAATAGGATCAATAGGCTTTGCACCATCAGTATGAATGCCAGGACTTCCAAATTTCTGTTCTAAAAATAGTTTCCATGAGTGTGGTCACTGCTTTTTAAAAGCCAGCTCTGGTTAAATGTTTTGAGGTTTCTGGGTTTTGTTTGTTTGTTTTTTTAGCTTTTGGATGGAAATGCCCATTAGATTAAGGAGTCATGGCACACTACTGGGAAATAAAGTTAGAGAATAAGTATAGTCAACCTTTTATTTATAGTTCAAGGCAGACACAGATCAAGCGGTTTTAGCTCTGTAGCATATTGAATCACTTGAAGCCTGGGGTTGTGATCTCATCCAACTTTTCAAAATTAAATTGGGTTGGGAAAAGCTTCCCTATCCAAACACACACACACCCCTCCAGTGAAAGTTACAATTGGCAGTAAGGCTGTTGTTCCCTAAAATCTGCTTGTTTTTATCTGAATTAGTGTGGCTGAAGACAGTAGTGCTTTCTAGGTGTTATGGATAAGGTAAACATTTATTTGCATTTTCTTTCCCACAAAAGTATTTGAAAGACACTAAAATTTGTTTTTTGAATAATTCACATAGAAGATAATGTTTTTTAATGATTCTGTAATTTGGCCAGGATTCACATTTAATCTCTATTTAATAATTACCTTAAGCATGGGTAATTAAGATGTGCATATTATAGAGCTCACCTGACTTAGGAATACATCTCTGCTCCCAAATTAATTTTTGGAAAGTTTTCATGTACACCAAAGCTCCAAACATATCTATATGAGATTTCACAGTCCAACAGAGTAATGCTTCAACAGTAATGAAGTCCAGTTTCCTTCTCAAAGCACAGCAACAAGTTCACAGATTTAAGGGGCAAAGGGGTGTGCCCATTGCTGTTAAGGAGAATGTATGACCTAGTATCCTCTTCATGCCTGACATTTATTCCTCTAATGACTGCCTTACCAGGGAAAACATATATTGATGAATGTTAGCTAAGGTAAATGAAGAAAACAAAATCCCTTGCAGATGATATTTCAAAGGCATGACTTTAAATCATCAATAAGAACATGTAGAAGATACTTGTAAATGGACAACTACTTTAGGACTATGGCCCATCTTCTTTACTAATTAATGGTACATGATTTTTCTCCAGTTCTTGTTGGAGAAGTCATAGTGTCACATAGAAAATATGAATAATTATCCCTCTGTGAAGCTGATTGTGAAAGAGATCAGAATCGATTGATCTCTAAACTACAGCTGTTTTTTTCCTTCTGACTTCAGTTTGAAATGGCATTCATCTTGACTTTAAAATGGAGACTAAAAAAGGGATCATAAGCATAAAGAAAAAAATTACAAAGTAATCAAGCAGTCACATCACATTCTTGCCATGTCTTGTCTTTTTTTAATGCTTGACTTTTTTGGTGTGGATTCCATTGTCAGGCACTAATTTTCATAAATACAAATACTACTGAGAACTCAAATACAGTGTTAAAATCTCTTATTATTCATAACTTAAAAAAATAGTTTCTTATGTGTAGACCACATTGAAAGAACTTTGTTCACAAAAAGAACCTGGAGGACTAACTGTCACATACAAATTTTGTAAAAATATGAGTGGAATTTGATGCTATTCTAATATTTTAGAGGGTAAATTATTAATGATCAGTGTTAAAGAAAAAGAATGTGTCTTCTAGGTTAAATACATAGCCTCGCTTGAATGACATTCATATACCCT
Source organism: Melanerpes formicivorus (assembly GCF_026170545.1). Classification (NCBI taxonomy): domain Eukaryota; kingdom Metazoa; phylum Chordata; class Aves; order Piciformes; family Picidae; genus Melanerpes; species Melanerpes formicivorus. Next base: position 37,593,453 of record NW_027142353.1, on the reverse strand, counting down.
TGCTCTGAAAGTATGAGAAGAAAAAAAGTCAATATCTTTAGAATGTGAAATGTGGAATGCTAACAGCAATATAGTATCAAGATATGGGCTTTAAACTCCCAAATACCATCTATTCTCAGTCATTAATATTTCTGTATTGCTGTCCATCAACCTAACAAATATAAAATGTCAGTACAGGAGTTTATTTGAACACATACATATATGTGTTACATACATATACATACATGTATACATGAACACTCAGCTGCACATGTGCGATATTTATGTATGAATTAAATATACACACATACACATAGTTTCATAGTTTCATAGTTTCATTCAGGGTTGGAAGGGACCACATGGATCATCCTGTTCCAACCCCGCTGCCATGGGCAGGGACACCCCACACTAGACCAGGCTGGACAGAGCCTCATCCAGCCTGCTCTTAAACACCTCCAGGGACGGGGCCTCAACCACCTCCCTGGACAACCCATTCCAGTGCTTCACCACTCTCATGGTGAAGAACCTCCTCCTCACATCTAGCCTCACCTCCAGCTTCATTCCATTCCCCCCAGTCCGGTCACTACCTGAGATCCTGAGAAGTCCTTCCCCAGCCTTCCTGTAGGCCCCCTTCAGATACTGGAAGGCCACAATTAGGTCACCTCGGAGCCTTCTCTTCTGCAGACTGAACAGCCCCAACTCCTTCAGTCTGTCCTCATAGGAGAGGTGCTCCAGCCCTCTGATCATCCTTGTGGCCCTTCTCTGGACACGTTCCAGCACCTCCACATCCCTCTTGTAATAGGGGCTCCAGAACTGGACACAGTACTCCAGGTGGGGTCTCACCAGGGCTGAGTAGAGGGAGGGGATCACCTCCCTCGACCTGCTAGCCACACTTCTCCTGATGCAGCCCAGGATCTGATTGGCTTTGCGGGCTGCAAGTGCACATTGAGAGCTCATGTTGAGCTTTTTGTCCACCAGCACCCCGAAGTCTCTCTCCTCAGGGCTACTTTCCAGCCAGTCACTGCCCAGCCTGGATTTGTGCCTGGGATTGCCTCGACCCAGATGCAGGACCCTGCACTTGCTCTTATTGAACTTCATGAGGTTGGCTTGTGCCCACCTCTCCAGCCTGTCAAGGTCCCTCTGGATGGCCTCCCTTCCCTCCAGCGTGTCTGCTGCACCACACAGCTTGGTGTCATCAGCAAACTTGCTGAGGGTGCACTCAATGCCACTGTCCATGTCACCCACAAAGATGTTGAACAAGACAGGTCCCAGGACTGATCCCTGAGGGACTCCGCTTGTCACTGGCCTCCACTGCGACAGGGAGCCATGGACAGCCACTTTTTGGGTGTGGCCATCAAGCCAGTTCCTTATCCATCTAGTGGTCCACCCATCAAACCCATGTGTCACCAGTTTGGAGACCAGGATGTGGTGCGGGACAGTGTCGAAGGCTTTGCTCAGGTCCAGGTAAACGACATCAGTTGCTCGCCCCTCATCTATTAATTTTGTCACCTGCTCATAGAAGGCCACCAAATTGGTCAGGCAGGATTTGCCCTTGGCAAAGCCATGCTGACTGTTCCCAATCACCTCTTCACTATTCTTTTGAGCGAGTAGTGACTCCAGGAGGATCTGCTCCATGATCTTTCCAGGCACAGAGGTGAGACTGACTGGCCTGTAGTTCCCTGGTTCCTCCTTCTTGCCCTTTTTGAAGATGGGGACAATGTTTCCCCTTTTCCAGTCTGTGGGGACTTCACCAGATTGCCATGACTTTTGAAATATAATAGAGAGGGGTTTAGCAACCTCATCTGCCAGTTCTCTCAGTACCCGTGGGTGTATCCCTTCGGGTCCCATGGACTTGAACACTTTCAGGTTCTTCAGATGATCACGAACCTGATCTGCACTTACAATGGGCAGTTCTTCTTCCCTGTCCCTGGCTTTGACTTCCATAACATCAGGAGTGTGGCTAGAGGCCCTTGCAGTGAAGACTGAGGTAAAGAAGTTATTAAGTACCTCAGCCTTTTCCTCATCACTTGTGACCATGTCACCATTTTCCTTTCTGAGGGGGCCCACACCTTCCCTAGGCTTCTTCTTCCCATTAATATACCTGTAAAAGTTCTTAGTGTTCCCTTTAATCTCCCTGGCTAGATTCAATTCAAACTCTGCTTTGGCTTTCCTAACCAGGACTCTTGCTGCTCGGGCAGCTTCCTTATATTCCCCCTGTTCTACCTGTCCTTCTCTCCACTTCCTGTAGAGTTTCCTTTTAAGTAATAGTGTGTCCAGTAGCTCCTTGCCCATCCAGGCAGGCCTCCTAGCATTCTTCCCTGCTTTTCTCTTTGTTGGTATACAGAGCTCCTGGACACAGAGGAGGTGGTGCTTGAATACTGACCAGCTGTCCTGGGTCCCTCTTCCCTCCAGGGCTTTGTCCCACGACATTTTGGCTAGCAGATCCCTGAAGCGATCAAAATCTGCACGCCTAAAGTCTAGGGTCGTGAGCTTGGAATACTTCCTCCTGATTGCCCTGAGGATATTAAATTCAACTGCTTCATGGTCACTGCAGCCAAGGCTGTCTCTGAGCCTCACATTGCTTACCAGCCCTTCCCTGTTGGTGAGAACAAGGTCCAGCATAGCACCATTTCTTGTTGGTTCCTCTACCATTTGGAGGAGGAAGTTGTCTTCTATGCAGTCCAGGAACATCCTGGATCGCTGGTGCCTTGCTGTGTTGTCCCTCCAGCAGATGTCCGGGTGGTTGAAATCACCCATGAGGACCAGGGCTTGTGACCTGGAAGCCGCTTCTATTTGCCTATGGAGGGCCTCATCTGCTTGGATCTGCTGGTCAGGTGGCCTGTAGGAGACCCCCACAGTAATATCTCCTTCCCCTGTCCTGCCTTTAATTTTAACTCATATGCTTTCAACTAGCTCATCATCCCTCCCCAGTTGGAGCTCCACTGATTCCAACTGGCTATTGACATAGAGGGCAACACCTCCTCCTCTCCTTCCCTGCCTATCCTTCCTGAAGAGTTTATACCCATTTATGCCTACATTCCAGTCATGGGATTCATCCCACCAAGTTTCAGTAACAGCCACTATGTCGTGGCATCCCGGCAGCACAGTGGCCCTTAACTCATCCTGTTTGTTGCCCAAGCTGCGCGCATTCGCATAGAAGCACTTCAGCTGGGCTGGCCCTGTCCTCCTCTTGTGCCAATTCCCCTCGGTTTCCACAGAATGTCCTGGTGGATCATTCGTGGCTTGCCTCAGGGCAGTAAGCTGAGAGCCCTTACCAGCTCTCCTTCTCTCTACTGCTGGTGAGCTGCCCCTCTGTTTGTCACCAGCCAGCAGGAGACTATTGACCCCTTCCCCCTTCAAATCTAGTTTAAAGCCCTATCAATGAGCCCTGCCAATTCCTGCCCCAGGATTCTTATCCCCCTCTGGGACAAGTGTGTCCCATAAGTTGTTTTCAGCTCAGGTGCCTTGAAAACCAATCCATGATTGTGGAACCCAAAGCCCTGTCGATGGCACCAGCCCCTGAGCCATGAATTGATCTGTCGGCCCTTCCTCAGTGTGTCCTCATCCATTGCTGACGTTAGAGGGATGGCAGAGAACACGACTTGAGCCCCTGATCCCTTTAGCATTTGCCCTAAGGTTCTGAAGTCTTTTTTAATAGATTGTGAGCCTCTCATTGTTACATCGTCACTGCCCACCTGAAAGACCAGCAGTGGGTAGTAGTCTGAAGGACTCACGAGGTTGGGAATTCTATCTACAATGTCTTTTACTTGGGCACCAGGGAGGCAGCTGACTGCTCTATGAAATTGGTCTGGTCTGCATATTGGGCCCTCTGTTCCCCTCAGTAGGGAGTCTCCTATGACGATGACCCTGCGAGGTTTCTTTTCTGGGTAAGTTTTGATGGCTGGCCTGAGGCAACCTGTCATTGGTGCAGCTTCTGACCTTCTTGAGTCCTTGACCTTACCAATGACCTGTTCCTCCTGCAGAGCCTCATACCTGTTCTTTAATTGCACTGGAGGCAGCGTGCTTGCTCACAGGAGCAGACTTCCTTCGTTTGCATGTCTTCCGTCGGGCAGAGACCTGTTCCGATTGGCCCTGCTCATGTGGGTTACTACAGGGAGGTTGAGAATCTTGCTTCTGGGAAGGTATCAAACTCCCTGTTCCCCTAAGTGTTACCCCCTGTTCTGGTTAAGAAGATATTACATTATGTTAATCGTCAATTTTCTGCTTGCCATCTCTTCTAGCTCTTAGCCTTTCCACCTCTTCTTTTAGTTTGACCACCATGCTCATCAGATCACTGACCTGCTCACACCTGAAACAGGAGCTGCTCCCTCGAGCCTCCATATTGAGTGCCAGGCTCCAGCACTCACTGCAGCCACCTACCTGAACATCTGCATGCTTGTGGGTGGTCTCTGTTTGGGTGCCCACTGTCCTTCTGCTAGCCTTTGCTCTAGTGGTGACCATCTTGCAGTATACACTTACCTATATTCATCCCTGATCTTCCTGATGATTTATGTTTGCAATGGATCATTAATGTTATGCATACATGAAGTGGTTGTATCAGTTTTTCTCTTATCCTTAGGAGAGAGGTGATTTTCAGGTATTTTATCACCTAAAGTGGACTAGATGATCTTCAGGGGTCCCTTCCAAACCCTACCATTCTGTGTTTCTGTAAAGTGGCTGCTATTTCCCTGTGCTCTGTCCTGAGCTTGCTTGCTCTAGGAATCATAACATCTTCAGAAAGAAACCATGTATGACCTAGGGAAGGTGTCAAGGCTCCTTTATGCATTACATATTTGACAAACACTATAACATTTATTTGTACCAAGGTGTTGATTGGTTGTTGAAGAAGGAGAAATTCTTAGCTGGGGCTTTTTAATGGTTTGCCTTCCTCCTGTTAAACATGTATGGTTCCACTGATAGGTATTAAGTAATCATTATGTCTGGGATTTTAAAGGTTCTTGAAAAGACGGAAGGGCTTAGTTTGAATGGAAGGGAGAAAGAACTATGACATAGTCAAAAAGAGACTAGATACTATGGAATGATTAATGACCATTCAAAGAAATAATTACTTTGAACTGGAAATTATCTACTTGTCACATTGTTTTTTAAAACATTTGACTTTTTGACTTATACTAAGAGTACTAAGAGGGTGTTATCACAGCCCATGGAATATAAAAGGGTAATTCCTAATGTCTTCCTCTTTTTTTTTTTTTTTCTTTTTTTTGTAAATTTCTACCCTGAGTGCTACTTTCTAGGGAGCCTGTTTCCTGGGAATATGCTGGCACTTTGGCATATTTCATCAGAATACACTGGTAAGGATGTCTGTCCATGTAGGCAACACTCTGTTGTCTTCTGTGTGTCCATATGTGGCCTCGGGGCTCTGTGTACATGAAAGTTATATGTTTTTTCTCCTACTAAAGTAGGAGAATATTTATTCCATTTAATTAAAAATGCCAATCTTGCAGAAAAACAAAACAAACCAAAAATACCCACAAACACAACAAAAGAAAGACCAATGGTATTTTTTGGAAGGTTTGCTCGTTCTGTAAAGAGCTATTGATTCAATGAATGCTTGGATTTGTTTGGTGCCATTTTACTTTTTGCAAGTCACTAGTAGTTTATTTACTGTTTAATCTGACTTGTGAGTATTGTCAAATTCTTAAAGGTTTGGCAAGAATTCCAGAATTCCTTGAATCCTTTCTTAACCCAAGTTAACATATAAACCTTATGCTCAGGTTTTTTTTCCTCTTTTATTCCTATTCTTTTTTTTTTTTTTTTTTCCCCAAGCTGTAACAATAGAGTTGTAACAATAACCACAAGAACAATGATCCGTGACTTGATTTGCCTGGCAGTGAGCCGGGGTGAGTCTGCATTAATGAGAAGTGCCATTAATTGTCCAGGACATGATGATATGCTGACCATACCCACATAAGCATAAGACCTTTTATGAGTTCAGGGTGGACTAGCAGCATTAACTGAGAATAGATTTTCCACAAGGTGCCAATCATCTCAGAGGGAGGATGGTATTTCCTCCCTTCCTGTGACTTCTGGGCAGAGGACAGAGAAATCCACATCTTCTCACTGTGTTCCATCTAGGCATGCTGCTAGCCATGTAGCATATGCTGAAGGAGTTACAAGCTTCTCTTATTCCACCTACAATATTCTCATTCTTTATGATCCTAGCTCCTTGCATCAATTACAGGTGTAAAAAATGTTTTTGCACAGGTTTTTTCTCATGTTTGGAATTGCTAATTTCATTATTTCTAACACCCACTCACACCTCTAGAGTCTTTAGTAAATACCAGTCTATAGATAAGGACAACCCTCTACAATGTCAGCATTAAGGAATTATCTTTATTTTCCTTTTTATAACCCATAGTGATTTATTTATTTATTTATTTGTTTACCCATAGTGATTTATTTTACATTTTATTTACATTTTACTACTCTTCTGCTCAAGATCTGTGAAAAAAAAAAAAAAAAAAAAGGCATAGCCTAAAACTACCTCACCAATATCCAGACAAGCTCACAGTTTATAAGTAGTGATTTCACTCCCAGGACTAGTCCTGCTGGCTGCCTATTTTTAGGATAGTGTTTGTTTAGTTAAATATTTGTGGGCATAGAGCTTTCTTAGGTGTTTCTTAAGAAAAATAGAACCACCTAGAAGGTCCAGGTCTGATCCTGGGTAAGAGCTAAAGTATTTACTTACCTCTAAATCTCATACATAATCAAATTGAATTAGCTGTATTTAGCAGCTCTGAAAACATTCCAGAGTACAGCTATTGGATTTACGAAATTGTGTTAAAGGGACAAAATTATTTTCTCAGATGGAAAATTCATGCTAATATTGATGTAGATTTGAACAAAGGCAATAGTGAGTTATTTTACTGAGATAATATAGTACCATTGAAGAATAATACATTTCATTAAAAAAAAAGATATAGGGATTTTTAATGTATTTTTAAGCAAGTGCTGCTGGAGTGTGTCTGTCTTGTGTTGTTTGTTCTTTAAGGCTGCAAAGGCAATGGAACTTGAGGCTTTCTCTTCTGTCCAGTCGTCTGTAAATAACAATAGCCAAAAAACCCTCTTTCTTTAACTCAAAAAAATAATCCCTGCAGATGTACTGCTTCTCTGGAGGAGTCTCTGAAGTTGTTTCACATCCTACAATTTATTTTTATGGCCTGCAGCCACACCACCTTGTCTGTGATCTTATCACACCTCACAAATAAAGCAGGGTACAGTCAGTTGTGGAACGAATGATCTCCAGAACCACTCCAGGACTACTAGACCTAGTTGCTGATCACTCATTATATGTTCTCTCTTTCCTGTCAACCCATTCTGCAGCTTATGTGCCACTGTGGGATCTAGAAGAAGGTCTTTCATAGAATCAACAAGGTTGGAAAAGACCTCAAAAACCATCAAGTCCAACCTGTCACCCAAGGCCTCATGACTTCTAGACCATGGCACCAAGTGCCACGTCCAGTCCCCGCTTGAACACTTCCAGGGATGGTGACTCCACCACCTCCATGGACAGCCCTTTCCAATGCATAACAACTCTCTCAGTGAAGAACTTTCTCCTCAACTTGGGCCTAAACCTCCCCTGGTGCAGCTTCAGACTGTGTCCTCTTGTTCTGGTGCTGGTTGCCTGGGAGAAGAGACCAACCCCTTACTAGCTACAATCACCCTTCAGGTAGTTGTAGATAGCAATAAGGTCTCTGCTGAGCCTCCTTTTCTCCAGGCTAAACAACCCCAGCAGCTCCTTCAGCCTCTCCTTACAGGGCTTGTGCTTGAGGCCTCTCACCAGCCTCGTTGCCCTTCTCTAGTCACGTTCAAGTGTCTCAAAGTCCTTCTTAAATTGAGGGGCCCAGAACTGGACATAGTACTCAAGGTATGGCCTAATCAGTGCTGAGTACAGGGACAAAATGACCTTTTTGCTTCTGCTGGCCAGACTATTCTTGATGCAGGCCAGGACGCCATTGGCCTTCTTGGCCACTTGGGCACACTGCTGGCTCATGTTCATCTGGCTGTCATCAATACCCCCCAGGTCCCATTCTATTTGGCAGCTCTCCAGCCATTCTGACCCCAGCCTGTAACACTGTATGGGGTTGTTGTGGCCAAAGTGCTGCACCCAGTGCTTGGACTTGTTGAATGCTATCATGTTGGACTCTGCCCATGTATCCATCTGTCCAACCAGTCAAGGTCCCTCTGGAGAGCCCTTCTACCCTCTAACACATCAACATCTGCTCCCAACTTGATGTTATCTGCAAATTTGCTGATGACTGACTCAATCTCTTCATCCAGATCATCAATGAAGATATTAAAGAGGATGGGGCCCAGCACTGATCACTGGGGGACACCACTAGTGACTGGCTGCCAGTCACTATAGAGAGAGTAATGAAGAAAGAGTAGAGTCTGACCAACCAAAACAATTTTATTCCTGCAGCTTTGTTTCAAATGGTGTGCAAGATGCATTTTCCAAGAGGTGACTTGAGCATGTTCTAGCAGAATTATAATCAAGTTTGCATGGTCAAAATTATGTGAAAACATTGCATTCAAGAAGAACATATGAAGACAATAGATGGACAGTTGACATCTTAGTTCATATCAGAGTGTTGATAATGGCATCCAGGGCTAGTTCAGGTTCTGGTGATTTGTGTATGTAGAAGCAGAGTGGGTGGTTGCTTGTTTGTTTTTTCCAATTCTGTGTGTGACCTTGGACATACCTCATCCCTTTCTGAAGCTCATTTTCTCCCATGAAAAGAAAAGATACTGGTATTTCTTGCATTTGTCATATTCAATTTTACTGTAAGGTTTGTGTTTTAGGGTGAGACAGTACACCTGTGGGTCTGTCTTCACAGCTGGGATCTGTTGGCACTCCTATAACCCCTGAAATAATACTAGTTCTCATTAAGGACTTGTGTTTAAATATTGAGCTTTATGGTAGCCAAAGAAATCATCTTTCAGATTAAAATTAAATCCAATTGCCTTCACCTATGGACCATGACATTTGCAGTAGGAACATTAAGGGCAGAGAAATGTAAAACAGCTATCTTGAAAGTTTGGTGTGTGAAGACTTGAAGCTGCATTTGTCCCCTCCTATCCCCTCGCCTTATGCACTATTTCAGATCCATTGCTTATTGAATGATAGACTTTATTGATGAATTATACATCAGTGATCCAGCCCAGGGAGGTCAGTAGGGTGCAATTACTAGCAGAACAGGCTTGGGTGTGCTTCTGTACTACTCCTCCCTGCACAGCTCTTTCAGTATGCATATCACATCTCCCTGCTTGTAGCAGGCTGATGAGTGTGTGCAGTTAGTGCAGGCACACACATACTTCTGCGCTTTCGCTGAAAGTGGAGCATTAGCAACTGCAGTCAAAAAGCACCCTCGCTTCTTCAGCTCTGATCCTAGCAGCAACTGTCTAATTCTGTCTGGAGGAACTAGGAGACAGCACTGGAGGCAAGTTTAAAAAGGACCTAGTGACACCCTGCTGTCACATCTGGTTTCACGAATCGACTTATTAGTAGTCCATTTACAATTACTTTCCTAGTCCCATCAGTAGTGTACATTCTTGAGAACTGGCTGGCTGGGAAGGAAGGAGCACTTTGCAGAAGGTATGTTGCAGTCTTCTTTACCTTACATCTTGTGCCAAATGTTTCTATCTGTGCATCTCACTTGCAGACATTCCCGGTCTGTGCAGTTTTCTATTGACAGCTGCTGGAGCAGGGCTTTAGGAAATCACAGCAATGGAAATAAATGGACAGGTACCTCTCTTCTTTTTTTTTTTTTTTTAACCCTCCTTCAGTTACCAATGCAGATTGTTTGTTAAAGAGTAAAATTATGTGACTGGATTAAACTTTCAAGGAAGATGACAACTCTGACTGTGTTTGCTCTTGGGCAAATAGACTGCTGTTGTTTCTATCAGGACAAATTTCCATTCATTGTCTGCTTAACTGTGGACATGGAACATTGTTTTCAAATGGATGTGTTTATTAAACATGGTTTGTGCATGCACTGCGAGCTGAAACTTGCATACATGTTTTGAAATCTGAAGGGAAAAAAATTATTCTTTCATTAACTTTAAAAATGCTCTGGACTATAACACACTTCTTTAGGAAAGAGAAGTGAGTCATGCATTTCACTTAGGTTCTTTTACTGGCATGTATTCATCTGGTAAAAAGTCTTTGCCAAATCCAGTAAGTTTACTGTTATTGCATTTCCATAAATGTAACAGCTGTGAAGAGAATGAATATTCATAGTGTTTGAATTTGTGCTCTGAAGATTTTTGCAATTCTGACTTTTAAAGGAGATGGGATCTTAGGTCAAAGGTTCCTTCAGGTTGAGGTATTGTGATCAGTAATGTATATGTGTTTCCTTCAATAAACATAATACAGAGGAACATGTACTGCAGTAAATAGCTGTACCTCTTATTGCTCTCAGTCAACTTGATCTGTTGCTTATACTTGTGGATTCTTTTGCTAACAGTTCATCAGCAATGAAAATGGAATACGGTTCAGATACTGCCCTCTCATGAGATGTTATTTCCCTAATGTTATACAATTTCTTCCGAGCTTCTCTAAGACATTGTTAATGTTATGATGTTTAAATTTTGCCTTGGTACATCCGGCATTTGCACTGACTGAAACTTATTTTGGGATGTTGCTAAGGACAGAGAAGCCTACTGCAAGCTCAATGTATTTTAAGGATGAAAAGTGATTTGACTAATCTTGCCCTAGGAAAATTCCACTCTTCGTAATTTATCACAATTGTATGAGCAGCAGAGACAGTCCTTCCCTGCAGGTAGAAGTAGAATGGTCTTGAAAATATAGATACAGTGTGTGTGCATGCTCGTCTGTGTCTAGAGATAATTAATCTAAAAAGCTTAAATAATCCTTGCTGTCTGCAGATCTCAATGGTTTCTGAGTTACTAAAAATTATCTTATTAATCTGTCATACTGCAGATCTTCATAACTATATAGCAGAATAAAACATCCAGACAGGAATTCTGCGGTAGAAAAACACTTCAGAGACCCTGTTGAGGCTGTTTGTGATTATTTCTTTTAAAATCCTCCTACTTCCTGGGAAGCGCTGGGAGCTGCAGACTACCTGCCTCTCAAAATTGTGGAAACTGGAGCTGTCTGTGTGTGCTCAAAGTGAATTTAAGATTCCTAATGTTCGGGGGCACCTCTTAGCCAGAGTGTCCTCACTCTGATTGGACTATGGTGCCCATTGATATCATGGTCAGCCTGGCTGGTGACCACTGAGTTCCAGCTGTTCTATCCCTCAGACTGCAGTGGACTGTCACTCAGTGTCTGCTCCTCAAAGGAAGGGGGAAAACTGTTTGTCCCATTAGTCTTTCTTATTTTTTAATGACACCTGAATCAGCCTAGTTCTTAGGAGGAAATTTTCTTGTTTGTTTGCTTGTTTTTCCTCCCTTTTAGTCATAACATGCTGTGGCTTTTGATACACTGGGACTGCAGGCATAAATGTTTAAATTAATGTAAGAAAAAAAAACAAAAACAAAACCAAACAAAACACCAAAACCAATTTCATGGGTCAGATTCTGTTTCCAAGGAGAAGAAATCATACTAGCCTTCTGGAATCAGCAAGAAGTTGTTTACATGAACAGAAGTTGTTTACAAGGGTACAAACTGGAGTAAAATATCACTTTCCCTTGGTGCTGTTTGAATTTCTGTGACCTAAGGACCTGGCTCTGTTCCCTTAAAGCTTGGTTTTATTCCAGGAAAAGTAGTCAACATGGAGAATTTGTCTTTTCACTCACTAGGAATGAAAACCTGTGTATAGTGATAACTGCAGGTGTCTGAGAGCAAACATCTTTTATCTTTCCACTCACGAAAGACTAGGAGAATGAAAAAAAAAAAAAAAAAACAGAAAATCAAACCACAAAAACAAACATAAAAGAAAAACCACCCTCTCAAACCTCTCTGTTTAATTCCCTTTAAGATATATAAGGTCTTCTCTACTGCTTTAATGTGTGTCAGGCTCCTTGCTGACCTCCACCACAACACTGGAGGAGGTGAGAAGTAATTAATTTTGCCCTCTTGGCCACCTTACCTGTGTGCTTCTTCAAAGCAGATGTGTCGATCATATAAAATGCAATTGCTGATGCGTTTCTCTTCTGCTGTGCTAGTCAGAGCTGGCATCCAGATCCTCAGAGGCATGTTGTGAAGTTCCAGTCTCTCAGCACTGTGCTTACCGAGCCAATCGGCCCTCTAGTGTTTTGAGGTATTTTATGCAAAGAGGTTCTTTTAGTTGCTGCTTGTCTTTACTAAAGGTAAAGGGGGGATTTGAAACAGCTCACAAAAGCTTAGTGGAGTTATTTGAATCCGGAGTGACAGGCAAAGGAGACACACCATGCACCCTTCTGCCTGGAAAAAGCCAGTGCTTGATTTTGTCTATTTCTGGAGTACTCACACTGCTCCATTGGTGTGAGCCTGTCAGAGGCTACTGACATACAAACAGCCGCAGAGTTGTTGTAGAAGACAGTTACCTGTTCACACTCTGGAACAGGGATTTCTGGAAGCATCTTATATCACACTGCAACACTGGAGTATTGCACAGGTTTTTCAGCTCTCATAAGCAATAGCTGAAAATGAAGAGGAAGGGAAGAAAATACCACAAAGCTTCAATATTGTAGCAAAGTAGGATCCAGATGGCAAGCCTTTTTACAGCAATATGCTGGATTAACTTTAAGACTCCCTTGGCTACTACTCTCCTGTTTAATTTGTCTTTCCTTAATGATATCTCCCTGTGATGTTTTTTGCAATGTAATGCCATAAAAATGTGTATTTTGAGGCATAGTCTGCTATCAAGAGAACTTTCCTTTGTCTCTGTTAACCCCTCCAGAGCTAATTGATTGATGGCATGATCATGAGCATCATTCTGAACTCTTAAGTGGAACAGAGACTATTCCAAGTGAATTCACAGTACCATGCCAATCATGAAAGCAAGCTGATTTGCACACAAAGGAAGAGAATTAACTTGTTGGAAGGAGTACAGGTTTTGACTGTTCTGGGCTATATAACTAGTCAGAATTATTTTTGATAATGTAACTGCAATAGTGACTGAAATTCTCAATAGGGAAGTTTCCAGCTTCAGGTTGGCGATATCTACGTGTCAATCTTCTATGAGGCTAGATGTCAGGTAACTGTATTCCTCTCCTCTGTTACTTACAGATCCTGTCCCATCTTTTTGTCCTCTTGTAGAATCATAGAATCAATAAGGTTGGAAAAGACTTCAGAGGTCACCAAGTCCAACCTATCACCCAACACCTCATGACTAACCAAACCATGGCTTCAAGTGCCACACCCAATCCTTTTTTGAACCCCTTCAGGAACGGTGACTCCACCACCTCCCTGGGCAGCACATTCCAATGGCAAATAACTCTTTCTGTGAAGAACTTGCTCCTCACCTCGAGCCTAAACAAGCCCTGGCGCAGCTTGAGATTGAGTCCTAGCCTTGTAGGCTGCCATTTATACTTTGGCGCCTGTGCAGCCACAGCAAGGATCATCCCTGTCCTCATTTCCTCAAAAAAGTGGTCTGTGAGACATCCAGTGGTGACAGTGAGCACCTGTGAGCTAGCCAGTGGGACCTCCCAGGTGCCTTTCCGAAAACCAATGGGATAAATAAAATTGCCATCCCATAAGCTTAGTAATTTATCAGGAACCTTCAATTTCTGTCTACCCTAGAGCAAAAGTGCTGCCATCCATCTGCAACGAGTGCCATACCTCTGTGAGACTAAGGCATGGAGATTCATATTCATGGAAAAACACATCTGCTTGCATAATGCAAGGAAACACTCCAGCAACCCCACATCCATAGTCTAGTCACAAAACTCTCCTTTTGCAAGTAAAGGTCTACTTCTTTTTCAGCCAAGATCTTGTCAGAATATCAACCTCAAACATCATGATGCTTATGACTCCCTCCTCTTCTCTAATTTTGTTACTCCCTGACACTAATTGAATGCCAATTGTTTAAAAAGAAATATTATTTAAGCAAAGTGCTTCCAGGTCTTCACAGAATCACAGAACAGCTTAGGCAGGAAGGGACCTTAGAGATCAGCTACTCCAATCTCAGCTAGATGAGGTTGCTCAAGGCTTCATCCAACCTGACTTTGAACACCCCCAGGGAGAGGGTTTTCACAACCACTCTGGGCAACATATTCCAGAGTCCCACCACCCCTATATTGAAGAACTTCTTCCTAAGATCCAATCTAAACCTATTCTCCCTCAATTTAAAACCATTCCCACAGTCTTTTCTCTAGACACCCTTGTGAAAAGTCCCTCTCCAGATTTCCTGTAAGCTTCCTTCAGGTATAGGAAAGCAGATATGTATGTATGTATGCATCTATGTATGTGTCTGTCTGCCTATCTATCTATCTATCTACCTACCTACCTACCTACCTACCTACCTACCTACCTATATAAAAGGTCCCCTTGGAGTCTTCCTCTTTTGATCATTTTGGCCAAGATTATACCACTTTCCAAGCGGCTTTATAACTTGTACACATAAGGGAATGAACAACAAGTCTCAGTCTTCTTCATCTCACATAACATGTATACCAAAAATCTGCTGAAATGAGAATTAAAAGAAACCCCAACAAATTTAAGTCCCAGGTTGTGACAGTTCATCTTCCATCCAGCACTGCCTAAGATGATAACTAAACTCATTATACATCCTCTGTTTAGCCTGAAAGCTCCTTTAGGCTACCTTTATGATAGCATAAATTATCAACAGAATCCAACTGTGGGATTGAGCTCCAAGTTAATCCTAAAAGTAAACATCTGTCACTTAAATAGTTTTCTAGATTCTACTGACTGAACCAGATCATTATTGACTAGAATGGAAGTCTGGTCTTCTAGTGCAAGGTAGCTATGGGGATGATGTAATGCAGTACCTATGGGAGATGTGGGTTTTTCTGTAGCAGAAAATTGAGGGCACGAAGAGCGTTCTTCAGCATCTTAGATTACACTGATTTCTAGTCTAAGCAACAGAAATGAGTTCTAATGGTTGGTTAGATAAAAATGGAGAGAGTAGCTGCTGTCACCAGCTGCTTGTCACAAATATTCAACTCTGTTAGGTGTGAAGACCAATTTAGACTGAATACATCTTCCATAGGACTATGTTAGAGAGGTATTACTCTCCACAGACTTCAAAGTAAACATAGTGCTTACTTTAGATGGCATAGATGCTTAACATTCAGATATATCTAAACGTAGTATCCATGTCTGGACTATTAGAGGAGATGCTTCAAAAGCTACCTGCTTTTTAAACCCAAATATTTATGGATATATGCCTGAAGTGAGAGAAAGATTAAAGAGCCTCATGAGCTGTTTTAATAAAGGTAAATTAAAATCATACCCTGATAGAAATGAAGAAACACACAATCATGTCCTAGGGATACCCTAAGGATCAGTCTTAACTGATCAATTTATCTTTTTTTTCTGTCCTGTTGGAACTGCTATTAGTTACTAGTTCTCATACTCAGGAAGGATGACTGGATTGTCAAAAAACCCCAACAAAACAAGTGTAACAAAACACACACACACACACAAATGAAATAAAAGAAGAAAATATAAGTATAAATCCCCTGTTTATTAAAGAACAAGAAACTCCATATGTCATAATAGTGTGAAATTCTTTCTCACATCACCTGATAATTCAACACTAGGATGGTGAGTACTTTCCTCTTTATCTTCTGTGTTTTGGACCATCAAGCAATGCAAACCAGTGATTAACTGTAGTGGATATAGCTGGGGGGGAGGAGAAGAAATAATTAATATCAGTGAAAAACTGGGGGTTTGCTGTAAAGTTACTAAGTGGAGCTATGACAGTGTGAATAATGTATGGGTTGATTTCCATTCAGCAAGGCTACCAGCACACATTTCTGCCAGTTGGAGATTTGGTCTTGGCAAGAGACTGGTATTTACATTGTTTTGGTGGTAAAGAAAGCAGTTAGGGAACAATTATGTGATTCTCTCATGTTCTAAGACTCTGGAAAAATGTCAGTATCCAATTAAATAAAATGAATTAAACGATGGAAAAATGTAAAATTAATCTGGTTTCAAATGCACTGCTAAGTTATCACATAAATCTAAAAGACCTAGGATAAGGTGTTGCTGAATTTAATTTTGCAGGCTGAGTGCTGTTATGATTTCTCTCCAACTAGATGATGAAAAATAATTTCTAAATGCTTTTCATTAAATATTTTAACTTACAATTTCCAAATAAGGTTGTAATGCTGACTATTTTTCTCATTAATAAAACCCAAACCTTTCTGTCTGTGAAAGGTGATGGAAGATATAGCTAGGCATATTGATGGTGAATAAAGAAAGCTCTCTT
Organism: Melanerpes formicivorus; assembly: GCF_026170545.1. NCBI lineage: Eukaryota > Metazoa > Chordata > Aves > Piciformes > Picidae > Melanerpes > Melanerpes formicivorus. The sequence continues at coordinate 37,577,110 of NW_027142353.1, read as the reverse complement.
TCATTTTACTAGATTTTTCTAAACAAAATCTATTATCTCAGAAATTCATCAAGTTCTCACAAGTTGAATATCATAAATCATGGCAGAATAGGCAGCATCCTATTTCATTCAATGAGCTCAATATGCTTATCTACCTTGTGCTCCTACATCCCAGGCTCCTAAAATGCTTCAGTCAACATTCCTTCTGAATTGTGATACATCATGCTAATCAGCTTCTACAGTGTCCCAAAAATGTATGCAAATTAGACTTTTGATAAACCAGAATATTTTGACAGGATTTTTGCATAAATCACACATGCAGGCATTCACACACACACAACCTGTTTAGAGAGCAGGATATTTTTGGACATCATTTGTTTTGGAAGTAGATTGTGGCCAGCATGCTGATGCTTGCTTGTGAGCAGTAACACGTATGTGGCAGTATGCCAGGTCCCATATCAAGGAGTAACTCAAGTTTAAGTCTATTCTAGGCAAGAAATAACTGTACCAAGGAGAAAGAAATCTAACAGTTTCCTTTTTCTTTGTCCTTCTTTCCTTTCATTCCCTTTTCTGGTACCCTGTTGGTTCTCTGGGTTGTTTGGAGTCAGTAGCAATGTGAGTGTTTTTAGGGCTACCATAGGAGAACACTGTCATGCTATGGTAGATTAATGTTTTTATTTAATCTTTTCATCCAGCAGAAATAAAACTCAAAAATAAAAATAAATTAATTGAATTTAAATTAATCTAAGTAAAATTTAATTCAATTCTCTCAATTTCTCATTACTTATCAAACAACCAGTTCCACTGAATATAGGAAAAGCTGTTGTTGAGGCTTGTTAGGATGAGTTTTCTAACTACTTGCACTGCCTGGTTGCAAATATTTCTATTTTTGTCCTCCTCTGACCTGCTTTACAGTCTTTTGTGTTCCACCTTGTCCTTCGGGTCTATATTCAGACTGCTTAAATGTCTGAATATGTTTGCCTCCTCTATCGCTCTTGCTGAATTGCATGAGGCTGAGAGATTAACACAAGTATGATGTAGGCAAGGCGCTCTCCTTCAGGCAAAAAACAACCCCTTAGTACAGTTTTTAGTCTTAGCTCTATGGGTAAGGAGCACAGGTTACTATGCATACAATTGAAGCCCAGGTTGGCATGATGTAATGGCAGAATCACAGAATCACCAAGATTGGAAAAGACATCAAAGATCACCAAGTTGAACCCATCATCACAGACTTCATGACTAAACCATGGCACCAAGTGCCACGTCCAGTCCCCTCTTGAACACTTCCAGGGATGGTGACTCCACCACCTCTATGGACAGCCCATTCCAATGCATAACAACTCTCTCAGTGAAGAACTTTCTCCTCAACTTGAGCCTAAACCTCCCCTGGTGCAGCTTCAGCCTGTGTCCTCTTGTTCTGGTGCTGGTTGCCTGGGAGAAGAGACCAACACCCTCCTGGCTACAACCACCCTTCAGGTAGTTGTAGACAGCAATAAGGTCTCTGCTGAGCCTCCTTTTCTCCAGGCTAAACAACCCCAGCTCCTTCAGCCTCCCCTCACAGGGCTTGTGCTTGAGGCCTCTCACCAGCCTTGTTGCCCTTCTCTGGACACATTCAGGTGTCTCAAAGTCCTTCTTAAACTGAGAGGCCCAGAACTGGACACAGGACTCAAGGTGTGTCCTAACCATTGCTGAGTACAGGGGCACAATGACTTCCCTGCTCCTGCTGGCCACACTATTCCAAATGCAGGCCAGGATGCCATTGACCTTCTTGGCCACTTGGGGCACACTGCTGGCTCATGTTCAGCTGGCTGTCAATCAGCACCCCCAGGTCCCTTTCTGCCTGGCCACTCTCCAGCCACTCCGACCCCAGCCTGTAGCTCTGCATGGGGTTGTTGTGGCCAAAGTGCAGCACCTGGCACTTGGATCTGTTGAATGCCATGATGTTGGACTCTGCCCATCTGTCCAGTCAGTCGATGTCCCTGTGCAGAGCCCTTCAGCCCTCTAACTGACCAACACCTGCTCCCAACTTGGTGTCATCTGCAAATTTGCTGATGACTGACTCAATCCCCTCATCCAGATCATCAATGAAGATATTAAAGAGGATGGGTCCCAGCACTGATCCCTGCATTTGGAATAGTGTGGCCAGCAGGAGCAGGGAGGTCATTGTGCCCCTGTACTCTGCTTTGGTTAGGCTGCACCTTGAGTCCTGTGTCCAGTTCTGGGCCCCTCAGTTTAAGAAAGACATCGAAACACTTGAACGTGTCCAGAGAAGGGCAACAAGGCTGGTGAGAGGCCTTGAACACAAGCCCTATGAGGAGTGGCTGAGGGAGCTGGGATTGTTTAGCCTGGAGAAGAGGAGGCTCAGGGGTGATCTCATTGCCCTCTACCACTACCTGAAAGGTGGTTGTAGCCAGGAAGGGGTTGGCCTCTTCTCCCAGGCAACCAACACCAGAACAAGGAGACACAGTCTCAAGCTGCGCCAGGGGAGGTTTAGACTCGAGGTGAGGAGGAAATTCTTCACCAAGCGAGTCATTCATCATTGGAACGGGTTGCCCAGGGAGGTGGTGGAGTCATCGTCCCTGGAGGCGATCAAGAGGAGATTGGATGTGGCACTTGGTGCCATGGTCTAGTCATGGGGTCTGTGTTGATAGGTTGGACTCGATGATCCTCGAGGTCCTTTCCAACCTAAGTTATACTGTGATACTGTAATACTGTGATACTTTTTACCGTTAATATATTTGTAAAAATGCTTCTTATTATCTTTCACAGAAGTGGCCAGCTTAAGTTCTAACTGGGCCTTTGTCTTTCTAATTTTTCTCCTGCATAATCTAGCAACATCCTTAAACATATAATGAGAAGCCTCCCCCTCCTTCCAAAGGCAATACAGCCTCTTTTTTCCCCCTTAATTCCTTCAGGAGCTGCTTGTTCATCCAGGCAGGTCACCTTCCCTGCCAGCTCATTTTTTGGCATGTGAGAACTGCCAGTTCCTGTGCCTTCAAGAGCTCCTGTTTGAAGCAGGTCCAACCATCCTGGACCCCTTGGTTCTTAAAGGCTGCTGCCCAGCACACTTTCCGAATAAGTTTCTTAAACAAGTTGAAGTTTGCCCTCTGGAAGTCCAAAGTGAGGGTCCTATTAGTGCTCCTCCTTATCTCCCTGCATATTGAAAACTTCACTATCTCATGATCATCGCACCCTAGACTGCCTCCCACTGTCACATCTCCCACCAGCCCTTCTCTATTTGAGAACAGCAGGTCAAGCAGAGCCTGTCCCCTGGTAGGCTCACTTAACAACTGCATCAGGAAGCTGTCCTCCAAATGCTCTAGGAATGTTGTGGACTGCCTCCTCTCTGCTGAATTAAGTTCCCAGCAGATATGTGGGAATGATGTGCATCCATGAAGTTACTCCACCTTCTACATCTCAGGAGGAAAAACGGCATAGGAAGGAAAACTTTCTATGACTGTTTTTGCATAGTTTAAGTCCTTTCTGATGTATTTTGCACATCAGACATCACCACTGAAGTATCAGACCATGTCTGTTTACCTTTTCCAGTAATCATAGAACAACACAATTGTTTCAATTGGAAAAGACCTTTAAGATCATCAAATCCAACCATCAACCTAAAGATCTAGTTGCACTCACTTTCTCTTTTCTAGTAGCCACTGGGCTTTCATGAGGTCAATGTGAGCTATCCATATGGCATCATATGCACAACTGGGAATTAAAAACTCCTCAGATATTATATGTTATGTTTTATGCATATTGTATCTGCAATATCAATCCGCTGTTTACAATAGATGGTATGCATCAATTAAAAAATGCAGATTCTGAAAAAAAAAAGTGTATGCGTAATGCTTTCCACATGAGGGGATACACATCCAGCACACAGACAAGCATAAATGTAATCCTATATTCCATTCATGATTCACAAAACAGACATAACCCACAGGGAAAAGTCAGAAACAGGGAGTGAATTGTCAGTTGTGGGCAAATCCCACAGAGTGTTTTAAGTATCAAGTTAAAACACTTCATGACTACAGAGACAGACAGGTTGGCTGCTGCCTTTTAGAAGAGGTAGCAGAGCTTTTAAGTACGTGTAATTTTATGGCTAAATATAAACAGAAGAATCCTTCAATAATCATAAATACAGCTGTAGAGCCAAATTCTCCTAATGAGGCAACAGCAATATATATATAGATACATATGTATTCTACTTCACATTTTGAAGTTCTTAATTCTTAACACCTAAGTCTTAACTTCCTGACAATTTTATAATTTTTCCTGTTGTCAGTTGCTTTCTAAAATAAGTTTGAATGAGTTGGAATTAAGTTTTAACTTCTAAAAATTTGAAACAGGTGCTGTGTCTGCATTTGCTACAATATTCCTTTTTTTGTGTGTTGTATTCCAGCTTTCTGGAGCAAGCTGTCATTTGTTGTTAATTTTGCACTGTCTGGTGTTGGAAACTTGGAAGGGGGGGAAGTTGAAAAGTATTAGGACAGTGAGAGAGCTCAAGATGTTCAAAAAAGAGGGAAGCTCTGCAAATGGAGTAGAAATTGAATAGTATCACTCGTGAAAGCTTTAATAGCAGACATACCATCGTTGGCTTAAATGTGTGTTGGTTTTAGGTGCTTTTAATGGCAATAATTAGGTAATCAATCTTGTTTCAGAAAGGAAAAATATCCTGCTAAACAATAGAATAATATTGATTAGTTAAGTTAGCACCATTTTAAGGAACATTAAGTAATCAAGACTGTTTTCATGATGGCATCCCAAAGAGAGAGAAAATCAGGCATTGGATGAAGCTGGAACTGCATTTGCACTGTTGCTGAGGAAATAATGGGTGCTGCACTGGCTGTGCAGCCAGTGTAATGCAGGTTTCTGAGGGAGGCATTGGGCTTCGGTCTGTTCATTTCAGTCAGCTTTGATCTTAGTTTCAAACGAGATATTTTCTGACAATATACATTCCTCTCCACTATTTTCATTATCCTTACTTTATACTTACTTTTGGTTATGTAAAATAACTGATGAATACAGGGAATCTCCACTTCAGTATTTACAGAGAAGTCTCAGGGCATGTTGCTGCAGGTGCCATTCGCACTAGCTCTACTTTAAATCAGAGCAAAGTGAATAGAGCAGTGGGAGATTTTACAATGAAACCCTGTCTACATGTGGCTGGAAGAAGAATAGGGTCCACAAGTGATGGGTGTTAACAGCACCTTGGCCGTTTTTATTCAAGGACCCAAATTAATCCAGAGTTTCAGATATTTGGGCAACTGCAGTTGCAGCTACAGCTCTTCAAATATTGGAAAGCAAGCATATGTAGACAACCAGATTTAATTATTGTGATCAGGATTCTCATCAGAGCAACATTTCTTGGAAGTCTGATGCTGAGCCCTTCTCTGTGCGTTATGGCAGGAAATGACACTGCAACACTGGTCTCCCTAATCTGGGAGTGGCATAAGGTGCAAAGCTTTGTTTGTCCTGCACATGATTTTACGTGACTGGAAGAAAGTGAACTTTTGGTCAAGGAGTGTAAAATCCATGAGAACTAATGCTGGGCATTAAAAAATAACAATAACATTCAGAAGTAGCTAAAAAGTGTGAGTAAAGAACGGGGGGTTGTTGAGAACTCTCCAAGATACTTGGAGTCAAGTGGGAATGCCATTAAGCTTATTTCTAAGCATAAGAATTGTCAGCATCCCTTCTCCCAAGAGTTAATTGATCGGACACTTCCTGTTTCATGATATATGAACATGTACTTAAAACAGTCACTGCTGAAGGCAAGTCATTACATATGAATCACAAGTTTCAATAAGGAAAAATGCTCACAGTCTTCCGAGCACTGAGGCAAAGTTTCAGAATGTAATCCTTCTATATGATGAAAACTCAAAATTGGAAACTAAAATTGCAGTTTCAAAATCTTCGTCCTCAAAAACAACACCAAAGCAAATGAAAAAAAGTTTAATTCAGAATCAATCTTGCTATAATCAGGGTAAAATAATGCATACACTTTCAAATATTCAAGTTTAACCTTACTGTAATTAGAGTAGAATTGTTGGACAGGTGAGAATTAATTTTGAGAGTATCAGAAAAGTTGTTGCCCCTGGTGTCCCCCAGAGGTCCATATTGGGACCAGTGATGCTCAATGTCTTCATCAATGATACAGACAGAGAGACTGAGTGTACCCTCAGGAAGTTTGCAGATGATACCAAACTGATTGGTGCAATTGACATGACTGAGGGATGGGATGCTATCCTGAGGGACCTAGATAGGCTGGACAATTAGGCTCAGATGAGCTTCATGAGATTCAATAACGTGAAGTGCAAGGTTCTGCACGTGGGTTCAGGGCAATCCTTGGTGCCAATATGGGATGTGGGATGATAAGATCAAGAGCAGCCCTACAGAAAAGGACTTGTGGATGCTGGTGGATAGAAAGCTGAACAAGAGTCAGTAATGCGCAGTTGCAACCCACTCTACTATACTATGGTGAGATCTCACCTGGGGTACCGTGTCCAGCTCTGAAGTCCTCATCACAAGAAGGATGCGGATCTGCTGAAGCACGTGAAGAGGAGGGGCACAAAGATGATCAGAGGGCTGGAGGACCTCTCTTATATAGATGGATTGAGAGAGTTGGGGTCATTCAGCTTGGAAAAGAGAAGACTGTGGAGATATTAGTAGCTTCATTTCAATATCTGAAGGGGACGTACAAGAAAGCTGGAGAGAGACTGTTTATAAGGGTGTGTAGAAATGAGACAAGGGGCAGTGGTTTTAAGGTAAAGAAAGGTAGGTTTAGGTTGGACATTAGGAGGAAGTTCTCTACTATGAGGATGGTGGAATGCAGGAGCAGGTTGCCCATAGAGGTGGTGGAGGCCCCAGTCCTGAGATCTGACCAACATGATTTAGTTGGAACTCCCTGCTCACCTGATTCATTCTGTGATTATATGAAAGCTGACTTTGAAAACCATTTTGTATAGAGTAGCACAGACTGCACTTTCATAGCAGCCAAATTTAGTGAAGAGGGACTTTGGATTTGCTTTTATCTGTACAATGCCATGAAATTAAACATAACATCATCCCAGTATTTTCTGGGAGAGGAGCAAAAAGGAGAAGCTCTCTCTCCATATGTAGAAAGACAGAGAAGAAGCAGTCTCTGTCTCAATTTCCAAACTATGATGTAGGCTATTTTCATGATGGATTTATGTTCTACCCTTTGCCATACCTGCTGAAATAATTAAGTGAGAGGCTGTCTTCTTACCTGGTATCTTCTCAGTCAGCTGGAGTTTTGTGTGGGCTGGCAGTGTGTACAATTTCACCATCACAAAATTGGCAAGAGTAGTAGCTGACTACAGGATATTGATGGTTCAAGTGGATATATCTCACTGGTAAGACAACATGGAAAATGCTTCGGCATGCACCTGTTCTTACACTTTTTCCTGATAATATTTTATTCAATTTTTTTTCCCCCCCTGGATTTAGTACCCTAAAGGGTTTGACCTGAAGTTATCTGTCAGAGTCTTTGAGAAAGGTGCTATATTTGTCTTCATTCCTTTGCAGATCAGGAAACTGGAATTAACTGGAAATGCCTTTCTAATGTGTGGTTTTACACTGCTAGATCCATTTGGCAGAAAGCAAAATATTAACCAACATAGACTTTGCCATTTACATAAGGGGAATGCCCTACAGATTTAGTTTATCCTGAGCCACCATCAGAAAACAGCCCTTATTATCCAAATAGAAATGATCCATACTTTCTGACATAGTGTGTCTAGCAGACTTGATAATGATAAATATTCTGGTAAATTACATGAAGCTGTCAAATGCAAACAGCTTTCTTTTTTTTTTTTTTTTTTTTTTTTTTTTTTTTTTATTGTGCATAACTTTGTTTTGACAGGTAAATGTAGTTGGATAACTTAACATATTCACAACAAGACAAAGTGCTTGCACACAGAAAAGCATAATAGAGATAACGTAGGGATCTATGTCAAAAATTCACCTGGTAAAGTATGGGAAGGGGCAGTTCCAGGAGCCTCTGTGGACCCTGAATTCTACAAATTGCTATAATACAGTGCACAAATTAATACCCCTGAAAGTTATGTTGTTGTGAGTCTTCCATTTTCCGGGTACAAGGTGCTGTTAACAGCAGCAATCTCCATACCAGCAATATTTTGTATTAAAACTACAATTGTTAACAATTGTACTGACAATGTGCATCCATCATTTATGGCAATATTTGCTTTGCTAAAATTTTTTACTTTTGTTGTTGAAGGTATGTGTCTTCCAAGTGACCTTCTAAAGATAGTTACCTTCTAGACTGAAGAACTATCTATCGTCGAAATTCTGTTTCTTTCAAAGCTGCAGAGGCATGTGATCAAGACTTTCTCCTATGGTTTGTATGATAAGCTAACTGGGTGATCTCATCCTTTCTTTTTCACTTCTTTGCATATTTTCCAGTCCATCAGTCATTCAGTGGTTCTTTTCTAAGTCCTTTCCAACAGTGTTAGTATCCTTCTGAACATATGGAGACCAGAACTGGGACTGGAATTACATCAGGAGTTATAGATTTGACAAAAATTATCCTCCAGAATAATTCCATTTTGAAAATCCTAAGGTCACCCTTTTTATTATGAAGTTGCACTGGGAAGTTACTCTCAGTTTATTACCCTTTGTCATCCTAAGGCCCTTACAGAATCACAGCTTTCAAGATAGAATCTGCCAGTGAATTACCATAGCCTGTATTCTTGTCATTGATTTGTGGGTTTAGAATTGAAACATATGGTTTGCTTACAAGCTACCAGGATGACCTTTCCTCTTCCTTTATTTACTGCTACCTAGGCATTTGGCCATCACTAAAATCAGTGCTTTTTGTACATGTGGTTTTATTGTGTATTTATTCCTTCTTGAGCCATTGATAAAAATATTAAATAGAGCCAGAAATAACTAAAGTATCTCAATAGATTCCTGCTTGAAATGCAACTGGTTGACTATGATTCTGATTTAGGATTGTGTTCCAAATCTTGCTATTTAACAAATTTTTAATTAATTTGATATGTGAATATTCAATTGTTCAAGCTTGATCACCAAAGTTGCCATGCGATCTCAAGTCAAATGTATTACAACAATTTTTTTTTTTGTCACACAAAATTATAAAAATAACAAAATGTTGAAAATATCCTTTCATTTACTTCAAATGCAGAGTAGCATCAGTAGTACTGCATTCTTTTAATTCTTATTGACTAAGTTTTATATTAGTCATTCCATGATTTTATATGTTTTATCTGCAGAATGTGCTGAGTGGAAGCAGCCCCCCTCCCCACCACGGGGAAAAATAACAACTCAAACCAAACAGATTGCAAAAGTGATGGAAAGTTTAAATAGCAGTGAATGTTTACAGAAAGCCAAAAACACAGTGACAAAGAAAAAGATCCCAAAACAGACCCAAGAACATCCCATCCCCACCTGAGGGTACACACAAGACCCCCAGGGCTCCTTCTTTCCCCCCCCCCCCCCCCCCCCCCGCACTGCTAGGCTAGTCTCAGCTGGCCAAGTCTAAGGCTGCCCATCCCCCTTGGCCCTGGGCCTAGCCAGGCCCAAAGCCAGGAGGCATCTTCCCTAGTTACCAGCTGACGGAGGAGGAAGAAAGAGAAAGTGCTAGACCCCGCACTGGATTCTATAGTGGTGCACTGGGCTGGACCTCTGGGCACAGGAAACACCTCACGTAGCAGAGGGCACCCAGCCCAAACTGCAACAGAGATCTATATCTTTCCAAAGCATGTCTTTATTCTGGAACTCCATATCTCCAGAATATGTTAGAAAGCTGGCGTTTATAATCCTGAGAAGTTTTTGACCATATGCTTCAATTTTTTAGGTAACTATTATTTAGATTTACTTCTCTTAAATTACTCAGTTTTAGTAACTGTTGCTAAGTATTACTACTAGTTACAGTTGCAGCCAGCAGTGTTTCTCTTGCCTTATATTCTATGGCTATATTATTAACTCTCCTTTCCAATATAGACATATTTACTGACAAATATCTGTCCTTTTTTATTAGTAGTAATTAATGTTATCCAACCTGTTCTGTTCTATTCTATTCTAGTCTAGTCTAGTCTAGTCTAGTCTAGTCTAGTCTATCTAGTCTAGTCTAGTCTAGTCTAGTCTAATCTAGTCTATCTAATAATCTGCCAGTATAGTTGGTCATATAGCACAAGGAACTTGTGTCTAAAAGGAACTTGTGTTTTAAACTTGGAATGAAGTGTGTCTATTTCTTGATAGCCAACAGTATAGCTGTTGTGGTAGAAGTAACTACAATAGAAGAAAAGATTGTCCTTTTTGTTTTAACTTTCAAACAAGACAGTTCTTCTTATGCAGTAAAGTATAGAGCTGATTCCCCCATTGTCTTGCTATAAATTCCAGAATAATTGGGAAGTGTCACTATTCTGTCACTAATTGGATTTAAAAAATAATAAGGGATTTTTTTCTTGCTAAGTAAATGTTGTTAGTTATCAATTTGTTATTACTACTATTGCTTTAAAAAAAAAAAAAAAGTTTTCTAAAGAGACAAAACTGGAAATTGGATTCTACATTCTCTTGCCGATTCTGCCAGTTATTTGATATCAAATTATTTTTTATGAAGGAACAAATAGAATTGTTATAATATTTATTTGTCAGAAAATAATTTAAGATTCAGCATGAATATTTGAAGCTAAGGAAATGTTAAAGAAATTAATACTTTCACACATGCTAATAAGCATGAGAGAGCAGAAAACAGAATAAAATAAGGAGTAGGAATCCATGAACTCTCTTACAAATTAGATGAATCTCATTGTATAGGTTAGACTGCTGTAGATTTTATAGCTGTTTATGTTGTTCTCATGCTTGAAATTACAACTGAATGAATCTGTGAAAGAATTATACCTAAAAAAAAAATTAAAAACAAAATAATAAAAATATAAAATCACAGGATACTTCTGAAATGTTTTGTAAGTGGATGCCAGTGGATGCCCATCTAACACTTATTAAATTACATGCTCAGTACCTGGGCAAGATATAGTAGATGCCTAATGACACATGCTGAATTTAGGACACTAGCCTTGAAACATACAATGTTACTGAATAAGTTATTTCAAATGATAGCCTGTGTATCTCTTTCAAGAACAGTTACTGTATGAATCTTCTGTTTCATTTGATTCCTTTGTCTCATCCTCTGTTAAAGCACATTCTAGTAACAGGATACCAGGATTTGTTACACAACAAAAGAGAGATCACAAATTTTATTGAAGAGCAACATGTAACTTTCATTTTAGCACTAGGTTAAATGGGTTAAAATATTGTTTTGAATGCCCTTTGGCAATGTTTGATACATACCCAAATAACACTTGTTCAGCTGCTCAACTGAACATTTTTATTTCATTTCCTCTGTTAGACCAGAACAGCACTAACCAGTTTCTAAACAGAAACTGAATTGGAAAAAGTTAGTAACAGTTTAATTTTTGAAGATGAGAAAAAAAGCATTTCTTATCATATGCGACCTCAGCTAAGTAGAAGAACATAGGACATCAATTTAGTATCAAATATATGAGCCAGTATTTTGTAAAAACAATTGAAGGATATTACTGGTCCTTATTTAATTCTTCACATTTCAAAGATATAATGTTTTGAGAAGGACCTGTCCCTATGCTAAAGCGTTTCCTACCTTGTATCAAATATGATTAATCTCTCTAATGACTGTTTAGAAAGCTCAAACAAGAGTGTTTCATGCTTTTGCAAGCCTTCAGGGAGATGAATTTCAATGAATTGTGTGCTTGTTAGAAGGAATCAGGAAAACAAGATGGGCTTTGCTGAACTCCATTAATTTGATTCACATTTTGTTTGTGGTGTTCAACATAAACTCATATTAAATGTCTCTACTCAGACTCGAATTGTCATTGGGAAATATTCCTGATAAAACTTTTCAAGAAATCATCCAGTAACCCAGATATTGTAGAAAAATAAATAAATAATGCATTCTAGTAAATTAATAGTTAGTCTCTTATTTGCACATGTAGAAATTGTTGCTGTCGCAGCTGAAGTATTTACTTCAACAATTTAAAGTACCAATGAGGTGTGGGATGATTTTCCATTTTAATAGCATTCAATATCATTGTATGACAGAAAATTTTGCTTCCCTTTTTTTTTTTTTTTTTTTAGTTAAAAAAAAGAAAGAAAGAAAATCTATTTTTGCAGAATAAATGTTGCCATTCCCAAAATCCTCCACAACTGCTCTTTAGACCATTTGCTTAGAGCCTTCTTTGACACCCTGCTCTGCATTCCATAGAGAAAGAGAAAAAAAGAAAAAATAATAAAAAAGGCATCTTAGTAATGTAAGAGCAATGAAATGTTGTGGAAAAGATCTCATGAGACAATTAGAGATCCAGACAAAACCTTCAAATCCATTCTAGATATTAAGAAAAAAAATAAATAAAGTAAAACCAGGTTGGAAGAGACCTTCCAGATCATTGTGTCCAACCTATCATCCAACACCACCTAATCAACTAAACCATGCAACCAAGCACCCTATCAGGTCTCCTCCTGAACATCTCCAGTGATGGTAACACCACCACCTCCTCAGGCAGTCCATTCCAATAGGCAATCACTCTCTCTGTGTAAAACTTCTTCCTAACATCCAGCCTAAACCTCAACTGTCGCAGCTTGAGACTGTGTCCTCTTGTTCTGGTACTGGCTGCCTGGGAGAAGATACCAACCTCTGCCTGTCTACAACCTCCCGTCAGGTAGTTGCAGAGAGTGATAAGGTCACCCCTGAGTCTCCTCTTCTCCAGGCTAAGCAACCCCAGCTCCCTCAGTCTCTCCTCATAGGGCTTGTGTTCCAAACCCCTCACCAACTTCGTTGCCCTTCTCTGGACACATTCCAGCAAGTCAACATCCTTCCTAAACTGAGGGGCCCAGAACTGGACACAGTACTCAAGGTGTGGCCTAACCAGTGCAGTGTACAGGGGCAGAATGACCTCCCTGCTCCTGCTGGCCACACTGTTCCTGATACAGGCCAGGATGCCATTGGCCCTCTTGACTGCCTGGGCACACTGCAGGCTCCTGTTCATCCTACCATTGACCAGCACCCCCAGGTCCCTCTCTGCCTGGCTGCACTCCAGCCACTCTGACCCCAGCCTGTAGCACTGCATGGGGTTGTTGTGGCCAATGTGCAGAACCCAACACTTGGATGTGTTAAATCTCATGCTGTTGGACTCTGCCCATCTGTCCAGCCTGTCGAGGTCCCTCTGCAAAGCCTCTCCTACCCTCCAGCAGATCAACACCTGCCCCCAGCTTGGTGTCATCTGCAAATTTACTGATGATGGAATCAGTGTCCTCATCCAGATCATCAATAAAGATGTTAAAGAGCATGGGGCCCAGCACTGATCCTTGGGGCACACCACTAGTGACTGGCCGCCAGGTGGATGTGGCACCATTCACCACCGCTCTCTGGGCTCGGCCCTCCAGCCAATTCCTAACCCATCTCAGTGTGCTCCCGTCCAAGCCATGGGCTGACAGCTTAGCCAGGAGTTTGCTGTGGGGGACAGTGTCAAAGGCCTTGCTGAGGTCCAGGTAGACTACATCCACAGGCCTCCCCACATCCACCAGGTGGGTCACCTGATCATAGAAGGAGATCAGGTTGGTCAGGCAGGACCTGCCCTTCCTAAATCCATGCTGGCTGAGCCTGATCCCTTGGCCATCCTGTAAGTGCTGTATGATTGCACTCAGGATGACCTGTTCCATAATCTTGCCTGTCACTGAGGTCAGGCTGACAGGCCTGTAATTCCCTGGCTCATCCAACTGGCCCTTCTTGTGGATGGGCACCACGCTGGCCAGCTTCTAGTCATCTGGGACATCTCCAGTGAGCCAGGACTGCTGAAAAATGATGGAGAGTAGCCCAGCCAGCTCATCTGCCAGCTCTCTCAGCACCCTAGGATGGATCCCATCTGGTCCCATGGACTTGTGGGGATCCAAGCGGCTAAGGATATCTCTAACCACCCGCTCCTGGAACAGAGGGAAGCTATGCTGCTCCCTGGCTCCTTCTGCCATCTCTGCAGGCCAGCTGTCCAGAAGACATTCTGTCCTGCTTGTAAAAATTGAGGGAAAGAAGGTGTTAAGTACCTCTGCCTTTTTCTCATCTTTTGTTACAACATTCCCCTCCATGTTCACCAAGGAGTGGAGGTTGTCCTTGCCCCTCCTCTTGCTACTAATATATTTATAGAAGGACTTTTTGTTGTCCTTCATAGCAGAGGCCAGTCTAAGCTCCAAATGTGTTTTTGCCTCCCTGATTTTCTTCCTCCAAGACCTAGCATCATCCTTAAACATTCTATGGATTGCCTCACCTTTTTTCCAAAGATGATACACCCTCTTTTCTTCCCTTAATTCTTTTAGAAGTTCATTGCCCATCCAGGCTGGCTGTCTGACCTGGTGGATCATATTCCAGCACATTGGCACAGCCTGTTCCTGCGCCTTCAACAGTTCTTCCTTGAAGTAGGTCCATCTCTCCTGGACCCCTTTGTTTTTAAGGGTTGTTTCCCAAGCAACCTTCTGAGTTAGTTCCATGAGTAACCTGAAGTCTGCCCTCCAGAAGTCCAGAGTTGCGGTCTTCTTGCTGCCCCTCTGAGCTTGACTGAATACTGAAAATTCAATTATCTCATGGTCCCTGGCCCCTAAACACCTTCCGACCACCACATCACCCACCAGCCCTTCCCTATTGGTGAAGAGGAGGTCAAGCATAGCCTTACCCCTGGTATGATTGTGCAGCACCTGGGATAAGAAGCTGTCCTCCATGCACTCTAGGAACCTCCTACACTGCCTCCTCTCTGCTGTGTTGAGATCCCAGCAGATATCAGGCAGGTTGAAGAATCCAGGCAGGTTGAGGAATCAGGCAGGTTAAGAATCCACTCTATATCTGGGCAATTAAAGATCCAATGATTTTATCTTTAATCTTTTCATAAAGTCAAGAGTACCTCTTAACATTTGAACACTGAATGTTTAAACATTTAAACGATGATCATTTTTGTAGGACAGATATCCAAAGTTTCACTGAGATATACGTCTGATATGTGCATATGTAGGTTGTGATAAAAACCCTCAATCTTGAAAGTTCGGAATGTGAGAAGCAAAAAACCATGGAATTTTACTCTCAGCATTTTACCACACAGGAAAAAAAACCTGAAATACTGTAGTTTGAAAAACCCATTTGTACTACTGATACTACCTAAGCACAGCAAATCGTTGAAGTTGAATTACATGCTACCAAAGAGAAGAGGGATTCTTCTGATGGAAAGCACAAACAACAAGAAGAAAAGGCATAATCCAGAGCGGGTAAAGGCATTATCTGGTGAAGGAATCCTAGCACTGTGTCTTAATTCTCTGCTTATGATGAGGCAATATGAGACATCCAGAAAGGTATTTTGGATGATTCTGTGATTCTGTTATGTCCTATTGACCTAAACTTCTGGACTTTCAGTAGGCAGACAAGTTTCTGCACTATCTGTTCTCTGTTTAGATAACATAAGCATTTGCTTTAGATCTATTTACTGAGAGAAAGATATGTGACTGAACTGGTTGTGAACTCTTCTTTAATGATTTCTGTGACTTCCATGGGCTATGTATCAATGGCACAGAACAATACAGACACTATGATAAATAACAGAGAGATGTGATATACTGAGGATTCTGACAATGAAACTAGAAAAATGCAGTGCCTTAATATTTTCCTTTTGGTTTCCCTAATTGTTACACATGTAAAGATATGTTTATACATGATTATATGTATGTTATATATAAACTTGACTTGTTTGCTGATATTGTTTTTATTCTAAGGAATAGTATGCCATGCCTCAGAACAATGGAAAAAAAGCAATATTTAGCAATAAAAGCTGTTCATTACTAGGAGGCATTTTTACTGTATATTTTGTCCAAACAAAATGATTCTCTAAAGAACTACAGAAAAGAATTACTATAATACACCACAGCATGCCAAATTCCAGCAGATATGGGGCCAAATATAAAGAGAAGAAATCTCTTGCATACTTATCCATCTTAATCTGTGATTTGATTGGGTTAAGTTAATGAGGAAGGAATTACAAAAATATATTTATCTTTATTTTTTCCCAAAAACCCTGCCCCAAAATTATGTATAAAACTTATTAAATTATTTACAGGTAAAATTTATTAAATTATTTACAGGTTCTATTAGGTCTTGAATTCTACCAGGGTGCTTATGGGCAACTTTAGTACAATTTAGAGAAAACAGAAAATGGAAAAGGTGGAAAGCAAATGAGAGCTCCAGGTTGTACTCATGAGGACAGAGCAGGAATTTGGGGACGGTCCCTAGGTCTCTCGCCAATGACAGGCTTCAGCAACTACAGGTTTTATAATCCAACTTGTAGATAACGTGGCACGATCCAAAGGAAAAGGACCCGCCAGAATCAAAGTGTCTGTAGACACAGCTGCTACGACGCAAAACTTGTGAGCAGCAGCAATGTCTGAAAAGTGCAAGAACGCCACAGATTCGCGGCAGGCAGGGTCACTCCACGTCAGGCAAGGAGCAGGACCCCAGGGCAGGCAGGTCCAGGGAGGAGCCAGGTCTGATTTGAGTGCGCAAGATGAAGGCAAGAGCAAAATGAGGGCAAGAGCAAAATGAGGGCAAGAGCAGGGCGAGAGCATGGAGAGAGCGAGAGTGGGATCCATGATCGCTTTCTGGCCACTCTAAGGTGTTTCTAGACAATGTGTCCAAGACCAGTGTATAATGGGCACGAAGTATCCTGCTAATTATAGCTCCTAAACCCAGAAGACTACCCCTACGGGGGAGGAACCTCTGCACTGGTGGGAAGAATGGGAGCTAATTACCTGTTCCCAGCTGAAGGGGAAGGGAATTTCGCACCGTGGGAGGCAATTTCATGCCTTTATCTTTCCCCATTCAAACCTCCTCTGATGGAGATGGGGAAAGGGGGTTTTGGAGCACAATGTAACAATCCGTGATTTCAAAGAAATCCAGATAAGATATATGTGTCTTACTTTCATCTGAATGATCACTTCTACACTAGCTTTTCAAGATAAATTCAGTGATCTGGGTTAATAGGAGGAGCAATCCTCTTGTGTAAGTCAGGTCATTTTTTGGTGGCAAGTCCTTCAGAGAATGGCATTCAGAAACTTGTCCAGGCACCCAGGTCAGAAGGCATGTGAAAAGGTTTTAGAGACAGCCAGAGGATCCTTCAATGACACCTCTCCTCACCTGAAATAAGATAACAATTTATTTTAAGACTTGCCATTAGACTTTCTGTAGAAGATCTCGTGCTTTTATCATAAGATCTTATGATAATTGTAATATGCTCATTTTTACACATCATTTACAGGATGTAAAGCTTTAAGATATCTCTCTTAGCTTTTTTCTTAAACTGTCCCCCTTACCAGTTTAGTAGCTCTGCTTCTTATCTTCTTTAAGTCTGATATATGATCTCTGCAGAGATGATCTACATATGGTAGCCAAAGTTTTATGCAGTTGCAAATGGTGCCTTCTTTTCTGTTCTCAGTGCCCTTCCTGATGATGCTCGAATATGTTGCCTTTTTTAGCTTTTCTCTTCACAGGGAGCCATGACAGCTCCAAAGCAGCTGTATTTTCCTTTCACTCCTTTCACACCTTCAGCAAGGTCATGGTGTGAAAGCAGAGGTTGCCAGCTTTCAGTCTTATAGCAATAAGCAGGAAAAAGGGAACTCAGGAACTTGATGAAAACACATCACATGTGATTAAGATTTGATGTTTTTTTCCAAGCTTCATGTGCTTTATCGGACAGAAAAAGAAACAACAATATTCTTATTAAAAATATAAAGTGCACAAAGAAATTACCTATTTTTTCTTTTCAAGAGCTTTGATGCACTGCAACTTTTTCTTATTATAAGTTTGAAAAGACCATTTACATAATTCACCTCATAAACATTTTTATTTTTTTTAAAGATAATTTTCTCATGTAGCTTGGATATTCTGTAATCCAAAACTCACTGCTGTGCTCTCAAATTTCTTTCAACCACTGTAACTCCCAGAACTTCTTACCAGGGGCTAAAGACATATATTATATAGTACTGAAGTTGATCTTTGTCTCATTGGGAAGGCTGTATTTATTTTATTTGACATAATAATATTTATTAACTACAAAGTTCCTCACAGCATATATAATACTTGAAAAATTGCACTTACAGCACCGAGGAAGGGGCTTTGTTTTAAAGGAAGTTGAAGCAAATCTTAGTCTATATTTAGAAAGCCAGACTCTGTGCTTTGGTATCTGCTATCTGTTATCTGAATATCAATCAGGACACACAAGAAAAATGGTTGTTGAGTCACGCAGAGGGATAAAACTGATTGCAAGAGACATTTACAGGCTATGCTACTGCTAGCTGTTTCATGCGCACTGGAACTGGTTCTCATATAGATAAATGATTTAGTGATCTTTATAAATATTTTTAGGTTTCTGAAACCACCATTTCCCTTAATTACAGACTAAACTTTAATTTCAACAACGTAAATAGCTCTATAGATGTCAGTTATGAGAATGTGAATATCAAAAACCCTTGGCATGCAAGTACCTAACAATAGACATGGTATGAAGGGACAATTTCCTCCTTCTGTGCTAAAGCAACTGGAAAAAACTATTATATTAGAAACAATGGAACCCAAGTAGGAACTTGCCTTTAAGTGAAAGCAACTGTGATACTCCCCTAAGTGCAAGAGAGAGTATGCTTACTTTTGGTTCCTGCCCCATCCCATTAATTTTCTCCTTCAAGTATTCCTGCCATAATTATTCCTGGGGGAACAAGGTGTGTGTGGGAGGTGTCATTTTACTGGAAATGATTATTGAATTAAGAAACTGGTCATCTAGAGACAATTTGAAAGTCCTAAGTCTGACCACCAGTTGGCCATCAAAGCACAGTGAAAAGCCCAGAATTAGTTCTCTCAGGATGAAAAGAATTTAGTCATCCAAGTCTGCTGTGTCACTGTGACTGACTAGTTTGTAGCTCCTAAATTAAGTGTGGTTTGTAAGAAGTCCAAGTGTGTATGTACAGGTAGGAAAACTGTGCTGGGAGAAAGTTACTGTTTAGTCCAAAACTGACACCAAAGAATGTAACAGGCCAGCAAGACTCAAGGAGGCTGGAATGTGCAGCACATCTTGAGATTGTCATACATATGCATTCCTTCCCTGTCCATCACTAGGGCCTTGTGGAGGTGTTCTGTTCACTATCCTGAATCATTTGCAAGACTGCCTTCATCTTTGCATATTCATAATACATGTCTTGAGGCTGATATTCAGCTCATAAAGTCAAGAATATTTGTTGTGACTTAGTTATCAAAATCTGCATGTCACCAACTCTATTGCAACTGGCAGCGCTGGAGGAAAGCTCAGGCTGAGCATGTGAATCATGTATACTTGAAACACGACTAACAAGGGCTTAGACAAGGTTTTGATGTCTTCTTGCTCATTTCATAATTACAGCAGTGCTCAGGTGTCTAAATTCTTCCTATTTTTTCAGGTCTGAGTGCTCTTTATACCTGGGAAGTTTGGTATGCCTAGGCACCTATGGAACAGTTCAGCCTGAAATAGAGGCTTTTTAGGCTTCTGTAGAAATTAAGTGATGCATGAAAACTGCCTGAAACTGTGTCCCTCAAACTAACTAACTAAACAAATGGTCAGCTAGTGACAGTCCAAACATCATGCTTTGGTTATTATTGCTGGAAATTATTCAGTTATTAATAAAGAGTAGTGATGTACTCTTAGACTATTTTTTCCATGTTTTATATTCTTTAAAGTAGATTTTCTTCTTAAATTGTTCTTAGCCATTACTTTAGTGGAATGAGCGAAAAATAAATGATTGAGAAACTGAAATTATTACTTTAAAATTTTACAGCTTCTGATTAAATACTTTTCTGGCCAGAGACTTACTACATGACCATCACTTTACTAGTCTATTCTGGATTTCCATGGTCTCTCTGTAAAATAGACATGATTGTGTTCTCCTGCTTTGCAGAGTTACTACAAAATCATATAATTACAGAACCATTAAGGTTGGAAAGGGCCTCTAGTGTCAATTCTGACCATCAACCCAACACTACTGTGACCACTAAACCACACCAGAAGTGCATGTCTACATGTTGTTTGAACACCTCCAGGGATGGTGACTCCACAACTTCCCTAGGCAGCTTTTTCTAATGCCTGACAAAAATTGTGTTTCTGTTGTGATGCCTGGAGCAAGGTACTTCAATAAGCAGAATACAGAAAATAGTCCTAAAAACGGCACAAATTAAATTATACAGAATATTTCTTCATCATATATGTTTCTCCAGCAATGTGTTCATAATCATTTCTAAAGAGGAATGGACTTTCTATTATAAGCTAGAGTACTCTGTCACAGACATCAAACATTTTGTTTGCCCAAAATTTGTTGGATTATATTCCATTACACATTCTGCTTCAAAATGTACCATTTTAACCTCAAAACATGAAGTAGAACAGCTTCACTGTGTTCTGTATTTTTGTAAGTGCATGCATATACAGAAAACCTCAAACCAAAAGAAAAATTTCCAAATGTCTAAATCCCCCCCCCCCCCCCCCCCCCTTTTTGTTCATGGTAAACCATTTTTTCTATGCTTCTTTATGTCTCATAATTAGCATTTATTGAAGTGACTGGGCTAAAAAAGACATTTAGTAAGACTTTATCTAATTAAATTCCCATATGATTTCCAACTAAGAAACTATTTTCCTTAGAAAGAAAAAGAAAGAAAAAAACTTTTAAATAAAATCCATATGGATATACTATATATTTTACAAATATTTGCTGCCATGTCTGGCAACTTCTCCTATGTTACAATTCAGAAATGGGGTATAAACATTTCTGTTTGGAACTGGTCTCATTAAAACCTCACCAGATTCTTTTAAAGGAAAATTAAGGCAATCTTTTGTGTAAGGAGAATAAAAAAAAAAAAAAAAAAAAGATACTTAGCAAAGAATCTCAGTAATAAGTTAGCACTCTTAGATGGGTGAAGAGAAGTGGAGTTGCCTAAAACAAAGTAGTTTTTTTTCCCAGGTAATACTTTTCAGTAGCTGATCTTTAAAGTACAGGGCATTCTGAGCTGAGGAATAGGACTTCAATGTTTCTCAGCAGACACACCTCTATCAATGGCAATACCTTTTAAACTTTGACCTGTACCCAAAACTGAGCTGTTTCAAAAATCTCAGGCTCTGCAAAAAAAATCTTTCTAGAGGCTATATCTGAGCAATTTGAGCTTAGAGGGCAGACTGATGTACAAGCTGTCCATTTTAGAAATCACATGAGTTTAAATGGGATGTGGCAGTGGTAGTAATTCTCTTGGTCAGAGTTTCAACACTCATTTCATGTGGAGCAGGATTAAGTAGTGCAATCCACTCTACTAATTTTAATAGGGTCAGCTGTGGTGAAGAGGTTATTAAATTTATTAAGATGAAATATGAATTATGAAAAATATTATTTTTATTAATTATCAAACTATTAATAACTGATAAATCACCAACTTATATACATGTTCTAGTGCACGTTCGTGAAATAGATTCCACAAGTGGCTTAGTGTTATGATTAGGACTTAATTGAACTAGTTACAGACTATCTCTGTATTTATATAATGAAGGGTGCAGTTCTGCCGCTTGGACACTAGATGGTGACTCGGCGAGACGCGGGCAGCTCCTGGCTATACACAGCAATATTATAAACTTTCTATGCGTCAGCGCTTACTCTGCTAGACGCGGATACTTTGAACTGAGTGCTAGTGGATGGAAAGCACGTGGAAGATATTCAAACCCCTTCAGACAACAGGGATCGGTCCTGGTCAAGGTCGGCCCATGACTCGCATGGCAGGGCGGGACAACGGTGGCCGGTAGGTGGGCTGGGTCGACGTGGCAGCAGGCAAAGCTACGGGGGTCGGCCCAACCACGGCGGTTCTCAGGGCTGATGCAAACAGCCTCAGGGAGAGAATGCGGCTGCGTTAGGCGGTGGATTCTTGTTTACTGAGCTTAAAGGAGCAGCAGGACTCTCGGAGTGGTCCCGGGTTCAGTGCAGTATAGGCACGAACAATGCTCTAGTCTTCCCTGAGATTCACAGGGCTCAGAGCGGCACTCAGTGGCTCCTCTCCCGCTACAGTGGGGCTAGGCATATGTGGACTCGGTATCGATCAAGTCTCTTTTCCCTGGCAACTGGGCAGATCTTACCCTCGGGGGGTCGGTCCAGTCCTCTGGTGGCACGGTGGGCTCTCCTGGTCAGTACGACTGGCTGTAGCAACGCTGGATTCCTCAGAAACAGCGAAGGTCCTCCCTCTGGGCTTCTTCACTATGCAGACACTTCCAGTATGCGTGCATGTATAACAGAAGCTAAAAACAATAAACTCAATGGCAAAGGCTGCAGCTCGAGAGTTACTCTCTTGAGCAAGCACAGAGACAAAGTGAATGAGGGGGCAACTTCTTTACCAACTGGGGTGATACTTATAGATTCCTCGAGGCTGGGCTTGTCCAATGGGCACTCTCATAAACAACTGGCTTCAGCCTATAAAAAGCATGAAGCAAGAATTATGCCCATACTTGGTGTCAGCACGAGCACTGCATGCGCTGGGTGCATGCTGGCCTGGCTAATGCCTTGGCTTTTGTCTTCCTCCTGGAGGAGGGGGAACTTGTCCACATGCTGGGACAAGACTCAGTATCTGAGCATAATGTGCCTTCACCACATTACAGCACAAAACTTTTTTTCCTTTTTAGTATAACCTCATTAAGAAAGACACATAACTCTCAAAGGAGCTGACTGTGCCGATCAATAATAATCATTTTTCTTAAGGGAGCAAGACTAGTGTTTGAAGTTCACATATTTTCAGACTTTCTTCCTTTGTTGTTCACATATTTCTCTGTTTCAAATAGCTCCAAGAGTGTGTAGTTCATAGTGCCAGTCATTGTCTCATAGGAGTAAGAAAGGTTAATCTAAAAAATTTTACAGTTCTGATCTTTAAAACACTAAATATTCATTTAATTGTATGTGCACACAAGCACAAACGTATGTACAGACCTGTAGGATAGGAGGTCAAGTATAGAAAGAGCAGACAAATACGGGTAATGGTGGTGGCAAGAGAATAAAATCACTGGGATAAGCTACTGTACCAGATACAGATTTGAACTTCATAAAGTTTTTCTTGGAGTTACAATGACTATCAGGACTACTCCCACATTGTAGAAACTCTGATAGCCTCTATTCTTACACCCAGACTAGTTCTTAGTCAGGCAAGAGTACATTGTGCCATATATACCTACTGCAATTTCAGTTTAACCTTTTCTTAACTGTTCGATCACTACTGCAAATATACTAACACAGCAAACACAGCAACACTTCTACTATTCATGTAGCTTGACTGCTCACTAATTAGTGCACCTAACAGTTTAGCTTGTCAAAATGGAAATTATTTGTTCAATCTGACACATGTTTTGTACAACTTTATTCTTCCTTGTTCTTTGTTCCTGCCAAAAAGTTATCTTAATCTCAGCTGTAAAGTCCTTGGAACAGGACATTCTCTGCATATGAGTGTCATATGTACTCCTCAGTCCTGTTGCAGGTTAGACAGCAGCATCTCTGTTCTTTGGTTAATCATGATAATTCTGTAAAATCAAATGAGAGCTACTGCAGGAGGCTGGAAATGCTTTTGTGACCGTTTTAGGCTGTGTCTTTAAGAAAGGGACAGTTGCTGGAACACTCTGGCTGAATGTTTTGGTGAAATAATGAAAACAAGATATTCTAAATGAATTTCATTGGTAGATAGGTAGAAGGCAACTTTAAGTTTTAGATCAGTTTGAGTTTCAGTCTCTCAGTCTGTCTTTTTCAGCCTGTCTGTTTCAGTCTCTCTGAGCAACAGCTGTGTGGGATGGAGTTGACCTTGAATTAACTGAACTAACAGATAAGAAACTAATTCTTGCATACACTTTGAGCTAACAGAATTTCCTCCTTAATAATTACCTTTTTTTCTCTCTCTAACCCTTTTTGGGAAAAAAGAGCGGTAGGGGGAGAAAAGGGGTACAGGGGTGGGACCCTCCTGGCTGGAGGAGGGAAAGTTTTGTTCTGTGTTACATTCTTTGTTGTATATTTCTGTATATATTGTAAATACTGTATATTGTGTATATACTCCCTACATCTCATCCTTGTAAATATATCTTATCTCATTTCTGCTTCTTTGACTGAGTAAGCCATGGTTTCTTTGTGTGTGTGGGAGAACTGAACTTTCTCTTCATTCTGAATAGCTGAATTTTCTCAGTCTCTGAAGAAAAGAGTAAAATGAACTGGAAATTGCTTAGAAGAATATACCTAGGTACCACAGCATCTTTATCCCATGTAGTTTGCTAGGGAAAAGAAACAGCTGTCTTGGCAAAGCAAGAAGTGCACCTGAAAAGGAAGACTGATCCTAAAACAAGAACTTGATACTTCGCAATATGCATTGATCAGGCATTGCCAAATATATAGTCTGTGATTGTGGCATCAGCTGCAAGTGATATCAAACAATTGGAAACATATTAAATAATTAAATTTCTCATACTAGAGACACACCCTTTTTTTCTTTTTTCTTTTTTTTTTTTCTTTTTTCTTTTTTCTTTTTTCTTTTTTCTTTTTTCTTTTTTCTTTTTTCTTTTTTCTTTTTTCTTTTTTCTTTTTTCTTTTTTCTTTGTTTCTTCCCTTTTTTCTTTTTTTTTTTTTCTTTCTTCTTTATTTTTACTTTTTTTCTTTATTTTTCTTTATTTTTCCTCCAGAGCAGGAATACTGCAGATGTTTTTGGATAGCAACTGCCATCAAGGAAAAGAATATTAACTTTCTTTTGTAGAAAAATGTTGAGTAACCCTTCCAAAGCAATTGGATCATAATTTCATAGGAGATAACTCTCAGAAAAGCAGGCTGAGAAAGCATTTGGCTTCTTTGCAGGCCATGAGATAAAGGGCTCCTTCTTGAAATGTAAAGGCAAGATTTTACTTTATTCATGAGTCTTTATGTGATATTTCTCAAAATGGCAGCATGTGCTTGTTTATAGAGGCAAGATTGTAACTACAGAAGTCCAGTATTTTAAGAAAATGTACACATTCATAGCCAGGTTCACAAGACAGAAATGAATTTTCATTCTGTTTTTTTATATACATCAACATGTTTTCTGAAATTCACATGGAGGGACAACTCTGTGTGGAGTTCAGTTGGCAGCAGCTCATAGCCCTATGCTGTTGGCCACAAAAACAGACTGCAAGAACACATGCATGTGGCATTGTCTTCCTTCTGTGAATACTGTTCTATCAGCTCTGCATCCAGGCACAGATCAACTTTGTGCATTGTTTATATGTACTCAAACACTTTATTTTTTCTAGGAAAGGGAAGAGGATAATAGTAGAAGTAGGATCTCAGTTATAGTATCCTTTACCACTGAATCTTGAGAAAAGCCAATTGGTATCTTACAGTAAAATTCTGGATTTATTTTTAGTGAAGTAAATCAGGTTATAACTGCTGTACCATCTATTTCCTTTATTACAGCAACATTAATGCAAATGGTCTAACACTTTACAATGTTATGCTGCAACCTAGCATGTCCTGCACCAGTCAGGGCTGATTAAGTTCTCTAAGCCCATTTTTTGCAGTTCACTCACTGATTTGCAGATCACCAAATCTCCTCTAAACTGGCATACATCACATATCAGCGTACTGGAAGGTATAGCTATATACTTCTAGTAGTGTCATAGCGACTGCTGAAAAATAAGCTTGTGTTAGACACCTACATATGGTTGGTTGAACTCTTCCTTAGGTTTTTGTTGCTGTGTTCAAAGGGACTATGGTTCAGTACATATGTGTGTTATCAGAGATTCCTCATATTGAAACATTTGCTCAGTGCCTGACAGCCAGGGCACATCACCTGCAGAAGAGAGAGATTAGAACCTGGAGGCCCCAAGAGTAGTGTTGTAGAGCATGACTTTCTTTAAAACAGTACAAGCTGTGATTTATTGCCAGGTGATTTTTCCTTTACTTCTTGATTGCACAAATATGTGTGCACATAAATACTTGATTCATTCATTCTGTTGTGTCTCCAATTGTGGTCTTTTTGTAGTTTTTGGGGAAAAAAAAATCCATATATGCCAGAATTACAACCAGAAATATAACAAGAATAAATTAGGACATATCAACAAGTTATAGATCAATAAAACTAGTTAACACGTGCCTTATGATAGCAGCAAAAAGTATTATTATTTCTGGGTATGAACATGTACTATGAAATATGTTCCTTCATCAAAGACTTTTCATTGCAGGTTCAAAATAATGAGAACAAGTGGATCCAAACAGATGGGAAAAGCACAAGTTATTAGTATTGGAACAGTACACTGGAGAAAATGTGTTGTTGTTTAAACACTGACTAATTAACAACTCATTTAAACAGCCTTGGTGCATATGTTTCAAACTGAATAATATGCTGCAAAAGACAGAATACCTATGGATAAGGTTTATAGGTAGAGGAAACATTCTGCTCAGTGTAGAATTTGGAGTAGGCCTTTGGAAGGTAGTTTAGAGAAATATTTCCCTAGAGAAAATAGGAGAAAAAAAACATCTTTTAAGACAATGAAATGCTACTTAATTTAGACCCCTGTTCTACACAAGACTTATAAAGACAATTCTTCCTTGTCTACCTGACAACTCCCATTAGTGTGCACCCAAAATAAATGGTATTCATTTTTAGTTCCAGCCTCATAGCACTTGAATCACAGAATCACAGAAGCACCAAGGTTGGAAGAGACCTCAAAGATCATCAAGTCCAACCTGTCTTATCTCAGCTCTTTAGGCATCTAGAGATCTTAAATTAGGATCCTTGTCACTGAGGACTATACACATCTCCTTAGCTTTGCCTTTTTCTCACATTTGTGGAAATGCTTAGGAAGATTTTAATGTGAATTTTACTCAGGAGGAAATTTAAACAAAACTGTGTACTAAAAGATCCATTCATAACGGAAATGCTAGTCACGAGGATTAAAGCAAGTAGAAAGGGAGAAATTTATGAGACAATTTTCCCAAGTGCAATGACTAGTTCTTCCCTGTTATCTAAATGATATACAGAGCATTGTTAAATATCATCCATGAGTGAAATCAATTGATATCCCCCCCAAATAAGCTTATGTAACATAAGTTAGGCCTGATGTTACAGTTAGCTCCATGGAAAAAAAGATAACTTATTAAAAATGAGTTTTGCAACCTGCTGCTTTTCACTCAGTAAAAAATAAGACCAGCCTGACATGAATGCACACTACGAGTTCCCATAGTTCTCCCTCAGGCTCATCTATCACACCTAGAAATATATATACAAAGGCACACTTCTTCCTTAGGGATTCCCAGAAGCTGAATTTAAATGACATAGTATTTGTTCTTCATTCCCATTCAATTTAATGTAATACTTTAGTTTACTTAGATGTCAGTATCCTAAATTAGGTGTGGCCATTCTGAACAGTATTGAGTTAATCTTATTTCATATTTAACTCCTTCATAAAACTTTAGAGGAACTTTAAGGGGAAAACAGGAATAGAAGTGTCCTTCTGGAGACATCCCAAGCTTTGTTTTTGAAGGATTAGACCTTAATAAAATGAAGGAGTATTAGCTTAAGTAGAAACTCTTACATACAGCACTGTAATTTTAGGGGTGTTGGATTGTTCCTAGACAAATTTATCTTTATATATTTATACGCATGAATGTTCCTTTCTTATTAATTACTACTGACAAATAAAGATTCTGGCTCTGTTCTAGGAAAATAGCTTTTGTCAGCAAATCACTCTTTCTGTGAAGAACTTTTTCTAAGATCAAGCCTAAACTTCCTCCTACACAGCTTGAGACTGTGTCCCCTTGTTGTGTTGTTATTTGCCTGGGAGAAGATACCAACCCCCACCGGGCTACAACCACCCTTCATGTAGTTGTAGATGACAATAAGGTCTCCCCTGAGCCTCCTCCTGGCTAAGCAACCCCAGTTCCCTCAGCCTCTCCTCATAGGATTTATGCTCCAAACCCCTCCCCAGCTTTGTTGCCCTACTCTGGACACGTTCCAACATCTCAATGTCTTTCTTAAACTGATGGACCCAGAACTGGACACAGGACTCAAGGTGTGGCTTAACCAGTGCTAAGTACAGGGGCACAATGACTTCCCTGCTCCTGCTGGCCACACAATTCCTGATACTGGCAGGATGCCATTGGCCATTTTGGCCACCTGGGCACACAGCTGGCTCATGTTCAGCTGACTGTCAACCAGTACCCCCAGGTCCCTTTCTGCCTGGCCGCTCTCCAGCCACTCTGTCGCCAGCCTGTAGCGCTGCATGGGGTTGTTTTGGCCAATGTGTAGAACCCAGCACTTAGATGTGTTAAATCTCATGCCATTGGACTCTGCCCATCTGTCCAGCCTTTCAAGGTCCCTCTGGAGAGCTCTTCTACCCTCTAACAGATCAACACCTGCCCCTAGCTTGGTGTCATCTGCAAATTTACTGATGATGGAATCAATACCCTCATCCAGATCATCAATAAAGATATTAAACACTGATCCCTGGGGCACACCACTAGTGACTGGCCTCCAGCTGGATGTGGCACCATTCACCACCACTCTCTGGTCTCAGCTCCCAGATAGTTCTTAATTCAGCACAAAGTGTACCTGTCCAGGCCGTGGGCTGCCAGCTTGGTCAGCAGTTTCTTATGGGGGATGGTATCAAAGGCTTTGCTGAAGTCCAGATAGCCTACATCCACAGCCTTCCCCACATTCACCAAGCTGGTCACCTTTCAGGTACTTGTAGAGAGCAATGAGGTCTGCCCTCAGCCTCCTCTTTTTCAAAGTAAACAGCTGCAGCTCCTTCAGTCACTCTTTGTAACATTTATTCTCCAGGCCTTTCACCAGCTTTGTTGCCCTCTGCACTCACTGCAGCACCTCAATTTTTCACTTGTATTGAGATGCCCAAAACTGAACAAAGTACTCAAGGTGTGGCCTCACCAGAGATGAGTACAAGGGGACAATCACCTCCCTACTCCTGCTGGACACAACATTTCTAATACAAGCCAGGATGCCATTGGCTTTCTTGGCCACCTGGACACACTGCTGACTCAAATTCAGCTACTTGTCAATCGGAACCCCCATGTGCCTTTCTGTGTCTTTGTATCTGACACTCCAGTAGGTGTTGGATCAGTTAGGTTCTGTGTCCCCAGGCTGATTACCAGAACTGCATATATTTAGACTTTTATATTATGTTCATCACAAAGATCCTCCTTCACAAATGCCTGTCCAGGTGTGAAGTACCATAGGCACTTACACATTCCAAAGATCTGAGACTCTGATTCCTCACTCTATTTACTCTGAAGCCTAAAACTAACAGAGGACAGTGTAAACAAGAGTTTTCTCAGTGGTTAGAAGAGAACTATAAGTTCAAGGAAAGCCCTGGAAAGCTGCCTTTGTAGCACAGAGCAGAGAGTTTGTCAAATAGATGCAACTAAGATAGCTGAGCAGAATCTGTCTCTAGAAGATAGTTGTACAGGCAAATTCAGTCTCAGAGAGGCATAGCTAGCAGAAAAGATGAGAAACCCAAAAGCAGTAATCAGTTGAGTTAAAAAGGAGCTTCCTGATCTATCATGTGCTGGAGAGTTCATGAAATGGAGTCTCGATGGCTTCATATCAGTTAATTCAAGGTGAGTAAAGTGGGTTTTGCAACTTGTACTAAGGTTAGAGAGTGAAGTTAGCTCTAGGGAATATAGACATCAGCTAAGAAGCTGTTAAAGGAAGCAGAAGGGATGAGATAGTTACTATTTTTATAGACACATGAGCTAAATGGGACTGTTTTGGATTCTGGAAAAGCAGAGTTAATTCTGTTTAGTTACTTCGGTAGTCCCTTGAATGGCACTGGGCTATGATAGACAGACATTTTCCAAAATAAAAATGAAAATAAAAATCCTCAGGATAAGGATTTGGGGTTTAGCAAGATCCAGGGAAACTTTTCTAATAGCCCTCTGTTCAAGAAGGAGGATAAATGTTACATGTCATGGTTGCTCCAGCCAAGAGGGGCTTTATGGCAGACTGGCCCCAGGCACACTGGATGAGCGGTGGCTCAGCTGATATTTCCTCCACACTTGGGAGCATGACAGCTGTTATCAGCTTGGACAGATTGCTGTCCACAAGCTCTGGTCATTCTCTGGTCTCAGATATCTCACACAGATACTAAGGACAGAATGGCCACTTGTATTGTTTCTATATGAATTTGCTGAGAGAGTTCCAGCTGGGATGGTACAGATAGATATGAACTTGCCATGCCTGAGGAAAATCTGCCTTTCAGCTTGCATATATCATCTGTAATGTTTAAATACTTTCTTCAGTTTGCAAGGGCATCTGACAAATTCTAAGGGCAGATGGGATACAGGTCCTAGAATATGTGTGTTTAATATGCTTCAGAAGAACTTCCCAATTTTATTTTCTCTCCACTTCACCTGTTTCTCTTCTTGTAAAGATTTTGTGAAGCTTTTAGAGCTACCTCTGACAGCAGCACAGAATGAAATATCATGGTACATCTTCACTCATGCAGAGGATGGCCTCCTCTGTGCTGCAGAATTTGCTTTCAGCTGTTCAGATGCTTAAAGTTCAAAAAAAGAGACATCATAAAAATATCTACCAAGACTGGAAGAAACCCCACAGAAATGCTCAATTTTCATAAAAGAGCTACCAAAGCATTGATCTCTCAACATTTTTATTGTTACACAGTTTATGTCTCCCTGAAAGATTTTCTACAGTGCTTAGGAAAAAAATGAGTCACTATTTCACTTACATCATCTTTCAAGTACTCTTAAAATAATACAATTTTTTTTCTTTTTCTTTTT
This sequence comes from Melanerpes formicivorus, assembly GCF_026170545.1. Taxonomy (NCBI): domain Eukaryota; kingdom Metazoa; phylum Chordata; class Aves; order Piciformes; family Picidae; genus Melanerpes; species Melanerpes formicivorus. The sequence goes on along the minus strand of NW_027142353.1, from coordinate 37,546,213 downwards.
AAAACTGTGATCTTCTTCAAATACATATTTTCTTCTTAAAAAAAACCCCAAACAACCCAAACCTTAATAATTCAAAGAAATTTTAAAATACTATGACTATTTTTAAATTTATTTTTCATTCTGCCTTTCTCGAAGATTACTGAAAATATCTGCTAATGATGCACCAAGGTAGAAAAGCCATCACAGGTAGAAGGAGGCACTTCAGTGGGAAAGAGGAACATTGTAAGATATTACATCTCTTTGGTGTTGTTCAGCCAGAACAAGGCTCTGTAAAGACCTTACAACAGTCTTTGAGTACTTAAAGGGGACTTACAAGAAAGCTGTGAAGTGACTGTTTACAAAGGCATGTAGCACTAGGACACAGGGCAACTGTTTTAAACTAGAGAACGGTGTAGTTAGATTGGATATTATGAAGATGTTCTTTGCTCTGAGGGTGGTGAACACTGGAACAGGATGCCCAGGAAATGGTGGAGGCCCCATGCCTGGAGACATTGAAGGTTGGGCTTGATGAAACTCTGAGCAACCTATGTAGTTGGGGATGTCCCTGCTTACTGTAGGGGAGCTGGACTAGATGAACCTTAAATGTCCCTTCCAACACAATGCATTCTATGATTCTATTGTTAATTTCCTATAGACAGTCTGATCTTTCTGTGCAAAGGCTGCTTGACTTTGGGGAATAGTGAAACACTTGTTGCTGAATGAATTACTAGTACAACAAAAGTATTGAAGTCTGATGGACAAATATGCTCACCCTACATCTTCCTTAGTGTAAAGGTGTCACAGAGCATTTCAGAGCAGCACTTATGTTCTGTGAAAAATAAAGGAAGAGGCAGAAGGAGGGAGTGAGGCAGCCAGGAAAGAAGGAAGAAAGGAAGGAAAGAAGCTCTTAAGCCTTTGTATCTGCAATTCAAATATAGCCTCCAAGACACCTTTTTCCACCACAAAAAAAAAAAAAAAAAAAAAAAGCAAACCAACAACAAAAAAAAAAAGCCCATAGATTTTTCATGTGGTCTTCTTTGGGTAGGTTCTCTGTCAATAATGATCTGCCAAAAAGCTTTGTTTATTCCAACTGCATTCTACTGGATCATGTCCACGTAGTAGCACTGGCAAAAATAAATGTGTTTGTCTCTTGTCAGGATGGCAAATATATTTTCATATCACTTCTGTGGAACAAATTCTGAGATTTATAACAGAGAGAATAAGTTAACTAAACTGCAATATGTCTAGACTTAATGCTTCAGTCTGGAACATGTTCCCTGAATTGCAGGATCATTTTGACCATTGAATTATCTGAGCCAGAGCTACTCAAGCTTTTGAAAACATTAAATTACACTGAATATTATGAAAATAGAGGCTTTCTCACAAGACTTGTGCTACTTTGTCCTTACAGTTGGACAATGGTACAAGAAAATTTTTTCTTTCAAGACAATTAATTGCTTGTGCAGTAGCTAACAGAGTCCAGATAAGAAAATGTATACAAGACTTTCATGTTTATACTTGTATTGAACTTTCCTGTGTAACTCATGTAACATTTGGAAGAAGTTTGTACTATTTTCTGTTTCTTGCAAATTCTTGGAATTAATCTTGTTTTGCATGGATTGGGTCACCAGTTGATGCAAAAGATCAAATACATGAAAAGTGTTTTCAGCTAGATGACCATCATACAAAAAAACCATTAAATCAATGCATTGGAAAGTTACGGAAGTATAGTAGAGAAATAGAGAAATAAACTCCACATCAGATAGGTAATCAAGCACATGGTTGGCATTCTGATGAGCAAGGCCTTTCATGACAAGCTGTAAATATTTGTAGGGGACAAGTCTGGCTTAGTACGGAGGTGCCGGTAAATCTCTATCACAAAAATAATCACTTCAACCTGAGAGAAGACAATAAGATGAAAAGTTGGAGATAATACTTCTGTGAGGGTGAAGTAAGGATGTAAAAATACACCATGTTCTGTGTAAGAAAGAGACATGTTAGTTTATTATCGGTCAGCAGTAGAAATCAAATAGGACCTCCCCCCCCCCCCCAAAAAAAAAAAAAAAAAGTCAAAAAGGAAGAGACTTAAAAGGCAACTGATGAGTCTTTGGGAACTGTAAATTAGGGAAACAGCCTTAACTTTTGTCTAGGTAAATCTGAGGAAACCATTTGAAATGCAGAGATGAAATTGGTTGGTTTGTTCAATAGGAAACTGGCTAAAACAGAAACAGCAACATTGTCTGTCAGTGGTAACTTTACTGAGTCCCAACAGCAGAGGTAGTATTCCTTGGGTTTACATATAAAGAAACAGAGACAGTGCTTCAACTCTTAGAACATTCCTACTGATCTCACTACTTGCCTGTCCAGTTCTGTTTATGTTAATACTCCAGTGTCAATAGTCTCTCTTACATGTTTTCAGATATTATATTTTTAGCTGCATAAAAAGTGCTGTCAAAAACTCAAATTTATGAGTTCTGTTGAAAATTGCTCAATGACACTGAAGTCCCTGTATATAATTAATCCCTTACTTCAGACTACAGAACTTGATGGAAGAATGTGTGTACCCATAGATATGTGTGTTCAAAGACTGCTTTGTTTTTGAGGTGGCTGTATTTAATGTTCATGGGTTATACTTAGCAATCACCTTCACATACAATAGCTTGTCAGCTCATTTTCTGTTGAACTATGTCAGAAATTTCTTACTCAGTTCTGCTTCTAATGAGCTGGTAAAACCTCAACTATAAGTTGCAAGGCTTTGCTTTTTTTTTTTTTTTTTTTTTTTTAGATAGAATTGGCATTTTTTATGCATTTCACTGAAATGAATAATGTATCAGTTTAGCTTAAGCTAAATAATTCAAATAATATGTTGGTAAACTTTAAAAGCCTTTTTATATGGAGATTCAGGAAGAATCATACCTCCTTTGAGACTTACACTGAATTTGCTTACTGTGGATCTTTTAACATTTTTTAAAACATTCTTGTTGATATTATGCATGCTTTTTTCTTTCTCTTGGGGAAAAAGAATCACTTTTGTTGTAGTGTAGCAGATGGCAACCACAAAAGACATCATATTAGATAGATTGGAAACAGATCATATGAATTTAAATTTTATACAGAGATGTTTCACAACAAGCAGAGTTCTGCAGAGAAATCTGAGGAGCAGAAAGAAGTGTTTGAGTTTGTGCAAGCACACCCATGCATATATAGTTATATATACATTAATATCTGTGTTATAATGCATCAGATTTTATACAAGAGTAGAAACAGAAGATTACAAAACAGTCTAGTTGGAAAGTAAAAACTTGTCAGCTCATTTTTTGAAGCCTGTCTAAACATACAGCAGATCAAGAGGAAGGAAGACAGGAAGACTGCATTTAGTATAAAAACTATTTACTTGGAGCTTGAGTTTGACTATTTTCATAACTATGCATATGGTTCACACCAGTGTATCTGAAAATAAAATAAAGTCCAAAATATAGCTAGTGGATTTTTATTTCCCTATGGAAACCTTTCTAAAGAAAACAAACAAACAGAATAAGAGCTAGTAAATAGGGAGTAGACTGGTTAAAATTATCCTATAATTAAGATCTCTTGATTTAACTTCCTCCACAGTCCAAACTCCTATAATATGTGATTATCAATCCTTTTGGAATTACTCTTCTGCAGTCATAATTCAAGAAACATAGAATTCCCTTTGGACTTATGTAGCCAAAATTGGTTATGAACAAAACTGAGCCACTGAACCTATTTAAAACTAACTTTTAACTAACTAACTAACCTTTTTTTCTTTTTTATTTTTTTTTTTTCTTTTTCTTTCGGGTGGGTAATTTTTACCAGAATGAGTTCCTCCAACATGGTCTTTCATGAGGCAAACCCAAGGTCTTCTGCACAAAGGAAAAAGCAGCACTTTCAAGGGAGCAACAACCAGCAATGAGGATAATGTAGCCCTCTGCCTTCAGCATCCACATCCATAGGACATTCGGGCAGACATTCAGGCAGATAAACTGGGGCAGCTCCAATCTCAAGCTGAGTTGGAGGTCTAAACACATCAAAGCAATGAAATTTGAAGGAATAGAGTGGCAGTTTTCAGGATGTTCTGCAACTTTGTAAAGTTGGATTTTGACATTATTCAAGAATTAGATTTTTCTTCCAGTAGAACTCTTAAGGTAAAGGCAGAAAAAATGAGTCATACCTGCTAACTGTAGTACAATTACTAATGTAGTACACTGTGAAATCATACATTATGCAAAGAAAATTCTACTCTATATTGTCTGTGGCCTGCAAGTACCACTTCAAACCGTTTGGAACAGAACTTTTCACACTCAATTGCTGCCTCTTGAATTCCTTAGTTTATGCATAGAATCAGGAAAGACTCTGAAACCACAAATATTGAATGTTTGCTTGAGTCAAAACTTATTTCACATTCACTCAATTTTTCTAGGAATGAAGAGATGCCACCATTAACAATTGCACAAGTGTGATGTATCTCGAGCAATAGAAAATGGATATTAATTACAAAATATTCCAGAAGACTAAATTAATAGAAGAAAATACTAAAAGAAACGACATTTTCCCTAAGTTACTCCCTTCCTAAAGATAACAACAGTATGAAGCCAACATGGATTTAGCAAAGGTCGGTCCTGCCTGACCAACCTGTTCTGTGATCAGGTGACCTGCCTGGTGGTTGTGGGCAAGGCTGTGGATGTAGTCTATCTGGACTTCAGCAAGGCCTTTGATACTATCCCCCACAGCAAACTCCTGGCCAAGCTGTCAGCCTGTGGCTTGGACAGCAGCACTCTGTGCTGGGTTAGGAACTGGCTGGAGGGCCAAGCCCAGAGAGTGGTGGTGAATGGTGCCACATGCAGCTGGCAGCCAGTCACTAGTGGTGTCCCCCAGGGATCAGTGCTGGGCCCAATCCTATTCAATATCTTTATTGATGATCTCGATAAGGGGATTGAGTCCACCATTAGTAAGGTTGCAGACAACACCAAGCTGGAGGCAGGTGTTGATCTGTTAGATGGTAGAAGGGCTCTCCAGAGGGATGTTGACAGGCTGGACAGATGGATGGAGTCAAACATGATGCCATTCAACAAGTCCAAGTGCCAGGTGCTGCACTTTGGTCACAACAATGCAGCACTACAGTCTGGGGACAGAGTGGCTGAAGAGTGGCCAGGCAAAAAGGGACCTGGGGGTACTGCTTGACAACCAGCTGAACCTGAACCAGCAGTGTGCCCAGGTGGCCAAGAAGTCCAATGGCATCTTAGCCTGCATCAGGAATGGTGTGGCCAGCAGGAGCAGGGAATTCATTGTGCCCCTCTACTCAGCACTGGTTAGGCCATACCTTGAGTACTGTGTCCAGTTCTGGGCCACTCAATTTAAGAAGGATATTGAGACACTTGCACATGTCCAGAGAAGGGCAATGAGGCTGGTGAGAGGTCTCAAGCACAAGCCCTGTGAGGAGAGGCTGAGGGAGCTGGGGTGTTTATCCTGGAGAAGTGGAGCCTCAGGCAGACTTTGTTGAACTATCAAGAACACAGACAATGAAGGTTACATGGCTTTACAACACAACAATATAAAGATACAGAGGTAGTTAAATTATGTCAAAACAAATAGTTAAGCCTACAGTTATATTTTTATTATTGTCCATAAAAAAACATAGGTGAAAAGAACCCCAGAACACTTCTCCCATTCTGGACACACATATTTTTTACCAGAAAGAAAACAAAATTAAAAAAATAAATTAAAAAATCATGTGTCACAGGTAGGACTGAAGGCTAAATCTCCAGTTGCAAAGGATTACTAATAATTTTCAGCATGGGTCTCCAGAATTCATCTTGAGCAACCTGCTCTATTTGACCCTATGTTGATTAGGGGGTTTGGACTAGAAGATCTCCAGATGTTTTGTGATTATGTGAAACTTCTACTCAAAACTTTTAGTGGATTTTTAATTTCAAATTACAATAATGTTAACAACCAGCTGACTCAATAAAATTGTCTTTGTTATGGCAAATCCTGAGCAAAACTAAGTTAAAATCCTTATTTTAAAAGCAAAACAAAAACCAACCATACAAAGCCCCAAATAAAATTACAATGATGAAAACATTAGGGAGATCATTTGTAGCTCTGAAGCCTTATCTCTGTTCAGTCATTTTATCAGTCATGATCTGTTTTTCACATTAAATCACTTAGATGATTGCAAGAGATAAACAGTGCCAGGCAAATCCTCTTGGACACTCTCAGCATTGTTGTCCTGACACTGAGTGCAAGGGAGAGGTGTCATTTGGGAACAAGGGACCTGCAGCAGATCAATTTTTTCCAGCCATAGAGTAATGGTGATGGTTGTGCCCTGTTCAAAGGGCAGTAGTGTGAGTGCCCACTGCAAGATGAGGAGAGAAGGACTGTCCTCTTCATCTTCTCCAAACTCACCATCTCAGTGGTCAAGTCCACCTTTGCTGCCAGAGGGGATTAGCAGTGGCCGCTCGAAGTAGTTTGGCTTTGAGATGTGGAGAAAAGGATTAATTCCCCCTCCTCCCACCCTCACCAGGGATCTAAATTGAATCTCTCACACATGCAAAACAGTTATTTCAGTCCAGCGATTCAAATTAAGGTAAGAAGCCCAGTTCCAGATATCTGTGGTACAGATCTCCAAAGATAGAGGAGCTGAATCCTTGAGGTCCTTTCCAATCTAGTATTCTGTGATTCTAATCCCAAATTCTGATCAGCTGAATCTAGCTCAGATGTAACATAGAACAAGAATTCTTTGTAATTTTTGTAAATAAACATGCCCCAAGCAACACTTCTTTTTGAAGAATTATTAATTGCCAAACTGTTCTATTAAATAGAAAAATATAAAAAAGACCACATTTTCTCATCCTCATGACTGGTTTTGATTTTTGTGTTTGATTTTGTGTCTTTTTCACATCTATAGTGGCTAACTTTGTTTTCTTTGATCAGTTTAACAGTTTAAATGAATACTCATAGACTATCCTATTGAATAGAATCATAGAATTGCAGAATCAGTCAGGGTTGGAAGGGACCACAAGGGTCATCTAGTTCCAACCCCTCTGCCATGGGCAGGGACACTCCACACTAGATCAGGCTGGCCACAGCCTCATCCACACTGGTCTTAAACACCTCCAGGGATGGGGCCTTGACCACCTCTCTGGACAATCCATTCCAGGGTTTCACCACTCTCATGGGGAAGAACTTCCTCCTCACATCGAGCCTGAATCTTCCCACCTCCAGCTTCACTCTATTCCCCCTAGTCCTATCACTACATGAGATCCTGAGAAGTACCTCCCCAGCCTTCTTGTAGGCCCCCTTAAGATACTGGAAGGCCACAATTAGGTCACCTCAGAGTCTTCTTTTCTCTAGACTGAACAGCCCCAACTCTTTCAGTTGTCCTCACAGGAGAGGTGCTCCAGCCCTCTGATCATCCTTGTGGCCCTTCTCTGGACACAATCCAGCACATCCATATCCCTCTTGTAATAGGGGCTCCAGAATTGGACGCAGTACTCCAGGTGGGGTCTCCCCAGAGCTGAGTAGAGGGAGAGAATCACCTCCCTTGACCTGCTGGCCACACTTCTCCTGATGCAGCCCAGGATCTGATTGGCTTTGCAGGCTGCAAGTGCACATTGAAGTTCATGTTGAGCTTCTTGTCCACCGGCACCCCCAAGTCCCTCTCCTCAGGGCTGCTTTCCAGCCAGTCACTGTCCAGCTTGTATTTGTGCCTGGGACTGCCTCGACCCAGATGCAGGACCCTGCACTTGCTCTTGTTGAACCTCATGAGGTTGGCTTGTGCCCACCTCTCCAGACTGTCAAGGTCCCTTCCTTCCTTCCAACATGTCTGCTGCCCTACACGGCTTGGTGTCATCAGCAAACTTGCTGAGGGTGCACTCAATGCCATTGTCCATGTCACCCACAAAGATGTTGAACAAGACAGGTCCCAGGACTGATCCCTGAGGGACTCCGCTTGTCACTGGCCTTCACCAGGACATGGAGCCATTGACAGCCACTCTTTGGGTGTGACCATCAAGCCAGTTCTTTTTCCATCTAGTGGTCCACCCATCAAATCCATGTGTCACCAGTTTGGAGACCAGGATGCAGTGCGGGACACTGTCGAAGGCTTTGCTCAGGTCCAGGTAAACGACATCAGTTCGCCACTCATCTATTAATGTTGTGACCTGTTCATAGAAGGCCACCAGGTTGGACAGGCAGGATTTGCCCTTAGTGAAGCCATGCTGACTGTACCAAATCACCTCTTCACTATTCTTGAGCCAGTAGTGCCTCCAGGAGGATTTGCTTCATGATCTTTCCGGGCACAGAGGTGAGACTGACTGGCCTGTAGTTCCCTGGTTCTTCCTTCTTATTCTTTTTGAAAATGGGGGTAATGTTTCCCCTTTTCCAGTCTGTGGGGACTTCACCAGACTGCCATGACTTTTGGAATAGAATAGAGAGGGGTTTATCAACCTCATCTGCCAGTTCTCTCAGTACCCGTGGGTGTATCCTGTCAGGTCCCATGGACTTGAATACTTTCAGGTTCTTCAGGTGATCACAAACCTGATCTTCACTTACAATGGGCAGTTCTTCCTCCCGGTCCCTGCCATTATCTTCCATGACTCCAGGAGTGTGGCTGAAGGGCCTTGCGATGAAGACTGATGTAAAGAAGTCATAGAGAACCTCAGCCTTTTCCACATCACCTGTTACCATTTCACCAGTTTCCTTTCTGAGGGTGCCCCCACCTTCCCTAGTCATCTTCCTACCATTAATACACCTATAGAAATTCTTAGTGTTCACTTTAACTATCTAGATTCAATTCAAACTGTGCTTTGGCTTTCCTAACCAGGTCTCTTGCTGCCCAGGCAGCTTCCTTATATACCCCCCGTTCTAGCTGTCCTTCCCTCTGTGGTGAAGGCACATTATGCCCAGATACTGAGTCTTGTCCTGGCATGTGGACAAGTTCCCCCTCCTCCAGGAGGAAGACAAAAGCCAAGGCATTAGCCAGGCCAGCACGCACCCAGCGCATGCAGTGCTCATGCTGACACCAAGTATGGGCATAATTCTAGCTTCATGCTTTCTGTAGGCTGAAGCCAGTTGTTTCTGAGAGTGCCCATTGGTCAAGCCCAGCCTCGAGGAATCTATAAGTATCACCCCAGTTGGTAAAGAAGTTGTTCCCTCATTCACTTTTTCTCTGTGCTTGCTTGAGAGAGCAACTCTCGAGCTGCAGCCTTTGCCATTGAGCTTACTGTTTTTAGCTTCTGTTATACATGCACACATACTGAAAGCCTCTGCATCATGAGAAACACAGAGGGAGGACTTTCGCTGTGCCTGAGGAGCCCAGCGTTGCTACAGCCAGTCGTACTGACCGGGAGAGCCCTCCGTGCCACCAGAGGATTGGACCAACCCCCGAGGGTAAGATCTGCCCAGTTTGCCAGGGAGAAGGGACTTGATCAATACCGAGTCCACGTATGCCTAGCCCCACCGTAGCAGGAGAGGAGCTGCCGTGTGCTGCTCTGAGCCCTGTGAACCTCCCGGAAGACTAAAGCATTATTCGTGCCTATACTGCACCGAATCTGGGACCACTCCGAGAGTCCTGCTGTTCCTTAAGCTCAGTAAATGACAATCACCGTGCTTGGGCCGACCCCGTAGCTTTGCCTGCTGCCGTGCCCTCCGAGCCCACCTACCGGCAACTGTCGCCCTGCCCTGTCGTGCAAACCAATTCTCAGGGCCAACCCCATAGGCCGACCCCGACCAGGACCGATCCCTGTTGTCTGGAGGGAATCGACCGAGTCCTGAAGTGAACCTGCTTCTGTGCTAAGCCCAGGTTCCATTATTCCCTCTTCCCTGCTGTGAAGAGAGGAGACATTAATCCAACACCACCGTCCAACTCGACTAGGAACCAGTCCAGCAGCAGCCGTCTGCAAGACCCCCACCTTGCTACAAACAGCAGCTACAGAATATCTTCCACGTGCTTTCCATCCACTAGCACTCAGTTCAAAGTATCCGCATCTAGCAGAGTAAGCGCTGATGCATAGAAAGATTATAATATTGCTGTGTATAGCCAGAAGCCACCCGCGTCCCGCCGAGTCGCCGTCTAGTGGCCAAGCTACGGAACTGCATCCTTCGGTGTGTAAATATAGAAAGGGTCTATAGATACTTCAATTAAGTTCTAATCATAGCATTAAGCCACTTGTGGAATGTATTTCACGAACATGCACTAGAACATGTATATAAGTTGGTGATTCATAGGTTATTAATAGTTTGATAATTAATAAAAATAATATTTTCATATTTCATATTTGTAAATGTAATAACCTCTTCACCACACCCTCCACTTCCTGTAGAGTTTCTTTTGAAGTAATAGTGTGTCCAGTAGCTCCTTGCTCATCCAGGCAGGCCTCCTAGCATTCTTCCCTGCTTTTCTCTTTGTTGGTATACAGAGCTCCTGGACACAGAGGAGGTGGTCCTTGAATACTGACCAGCTGTCCTGGGTCCCTCTTCCCTCCAGGGCTTTGTCCCATGACACTTTGGCTAGCAGATCCCTGAAGCGATCAAAATCTGCATGCCTAAAGTCTAGGGTCGTGAACTTGGAATACTTCCTCCTGATTGCCCTGAGGATATTAAATTCAACTGCTTCATGGTCACTGCAGCCAAGGCTGTCTCTGAGCCTCACATTGCTTACCAGCCCTTCCCTGTTGGTGAGAACAAGGTCCAGCATAGCACCATTTCTGGTTGGTTCCTCTACCATTTGGAGGAGGAAGTTCTCTTCTATGCAGTCCAGGAACATCCTGGATTGCTGGTGCCTTGCTGTGTTGTCCCTCCAGCAGATGTCCGGGTGGTTGAAATCACTCATGAGGACCAGGGCTTGTGACCTGGAAGCCGCTTCTATTTGCCTGTGGAGGGCCTCATCTGCTTGGTTCTGCTGGTCAGGTGACCCCCACAGTAATATCTCCTTCCCCTGTCTTGCCTTTAATTTTAACCCATACACTCTCAACCAGCTCATCATCCTTCCCCAGGTGGAGCGCCACTGATTCCACCTGGTCATTGACATAGAGGGCAACACCTCCTCCTCTCCTTCCCTGCCTATCCTTTCTAAAGAGCTTATACCCATCTATCCCTACATTTCAGTCATGGGAATCATGACTGTGATAGCCACTATGTCATGGCATCCCAGCAGCACAGTGGCCCTTAATTCATCCTGTTTGTTGCCCAAGCTGTGTGCATTCACATAGAAGCACTTCAGCTGGGCTGGCCCTGTCGTCCTCTTGTGGCAGTTTCCCTTGGTTTCCACAGAGTGTCCTGGTGCATCATTCGAGGTTTGCCTCAGGGCAGAAAATTGAGAGCCCTTACTAGCACTCCATCCCTCTGTCTTTGGTGAGCTGCTTCTCTGTTTGTCACTGGCCAGCAGGAGACTATTAACCCCTTCCCCCTTCAAATCTAGTTTAAAGCCCTATCAATGAGCCCTGCCAATTCCTGCCCCAGGATCCTTTTCCCCCCCTGGGACAAGTGTGTCCCATAAGTGGTTTTCAGCTCTGGTGCCTTGTAAACCAAGCCATGATTGTAGAACCCAAAACCCTATCAATGGCACCAGCCCCAGAGCCATGAATTGACCTGTTGGCTCTTCTTCAATGTTTCCTTGTCCATCGCTGATGTTAGAGGGATAGCAGAAAACACAACTTGAGGTCCTGATCCCTTTAGCAGTTGCCCTATGGTTCTGAAGTCTCTTTTAATTGATTGTGAGCCTCTCATTGTTACATTGTCACTACCCACCTGAAAGACCAGAAGTGGATAGTTGTCTGAAGGACTTACGAGGTTGGGAATTTTACCTACAATGTCCCTTCCTTGGGCACCAGGGAGGCAGCAGACCTCTCTATGAAATGGGTCTGGTCTGCATATTGGGCCCTCTGCTCTCTTCTGTAGGGAGTGTCCTATAATGATGACGCTATGAGGTTTCTTTTCTGGATTAGTTTTGATGGCTGGCCTGAGGCAACCTGTCATTGGCGCAGCTTCTGACCTTCTTGAGTCCTCATCCTTACCGATGACCTGTTCCTCCTGCAGAGCCTCATACCTATTCTGTAAGTGCACTGTAGGCAGCATGCTGCTCAAAGTAGCATGCTTGCTCCGTTTGCATTTCTTTCGTCGGGCAGAGACCTGTTCCCATTGGCCCTGCTCATGTGGGTTACTACAGGGAGGCTGAGAAGCTTCCTGATGGGAGGGTATCAAACTCCCTGTTCCACTAATTGTTACCCCCTGTTCTGGTTTTAGAGGTTAGAATATGGAAATAGTAAATTTTACTTTCACAGTCTCTTATAGTTCTTAGCCTTTCCACCTCTTCTTTTAGTTTGGCCACCATGTTCATCAGATCACTGATCTGCTTACACCTAACACAGATGTTGTTCCTTCCATCCTCCATATCAAGTGCCAGGTTCCAGCACTCACTGCAGCCACCTCTCTGAACATCTGCAGCCATGTGCTGGGTTCTGTTTGGTTGTCACATTGTTTCCACAGCAACCCTTCCCCCTGCTATGTCACTGAGCTCAGGCATGCTGCCCCTGCTGCCCTCTTCAGGAGGTCCTCAGCCACCAACACCTTATTGCCTGAAAAGAAAGGAAAGAAAATCCAAAACAAGTTCCCAGTGCTGAGCTGGTGCCGCTGACTCCTCTCTCTCCGGCCACACTTTAACTCTTTACTTTCCCCCCTCTATACTTACAGCAGACCAGAACTCTCACAATGTAGCAGCATCCTTGTTCTCCAGGAACATTGAATGGAATATAGTGGGAGCTGTGTAAGACATCAGAGTTGATTCCATGGTGATAAGATCAATACCAATTCCCAGTTGTGATCCATCTGAATGAGTTTTGAATAGAGATCATGTTAAGAATAAAAATCTGATTTTATTTACACACTTACTTTTCTAGTAATGTTTGAGAACAAAACAGGAACTAGGGGGAAGAAATCACATGATAGTGTAATGGGAACATTGTTGAAATATGAGGTTTGTTGTTTGAAGTACTTTTTGGTTGTTTGCATTTGGGTTTTGTTTGTATTGGGGCTGGTTTGAATTTTGTTGTTTTATTTTGGTGGGGGTTTTGTTTGGGAGTTTTTTTGTTTGGTTGATTTGGTTTGAAATCTGATGCAATATAATAATAATTCTATGCAATTAGGAGGTTATTGATTTATGAATATGATATATTAATTATAGAAACATTAATTTTATTATTTATTAAAATTACAAATAACCAATTAATCATCATTTCATATACATATTATAATTCATGATTGTGAAATACATCCCATAAGTGGTTTAGTACTTATAATTTGAACTCAATTAGAATATTTACAGAATTTCTATTAATATAGCAAAGGGTGCAATTCTGCCACTTGTCCACCAGGTGGCGACTCGATGGGATGCTGACAGCCTCTTAACTGTATACAGAGATATTACAATGTGTCATAGGCTTGGACTAGAAATGTTACTCTGCTAGACGTGGCTGCTTTGAACCAAATGTTAGTGAGTGGAAAGCACTTGGAAGATACACTGTGACCGTTGTTTGTAGTGAGATTAGGTACTAGGCTCTAGCAGGCTACTGTCTCCTGACTGACTCCTAGGCTGGTCAGGATGGCAACAATGAAGGCAACCTTCTCCCTCACACGGAAGCAGAATGGGGACAGAAAGTAGGCTAGGCGGTAGGCAGGGTCCCTTCTCAGTACTCAGGTGGCTTCCTCCAGATGGCAGGGAGCAGTCCTGGGGGTTGGCTCAGCAGGGCAGGTAGGGCTGGTCTGGACGGGGTCGGCCCTCATGGCAACGACCTTCAGGGCCAGTGATGACGGCCCCAGGGAAGAGGCATGGCTGTGAGGTGTGGTGGCTTTCCCTTTGCTTGGCTCTAAGGAGCAGGTGGAACCCTACTGGAGTGGTACTGGATTTGGAGCACAGGGCACAAACGATGCTCTGGATTTCCCTGGGGTTCACAGGGCATGGAGCGGTGGAAGTGGAGGCTCCTCTTCTCTCCTGCAATGGTGGGGTCACAGAGGCATGCAGCTAAGGTGCTGGTTCTGCTTTCTGTGTTGACACACAGATCATGCAGCTTGTTAGCCTGCTACTTAAGGCTGTAGCAGATGTTTGAACTGCTGGACTTGGCCATTCCCTTCCCCATCAACTGGGAAGTCTTACCCTTGGGGGTCCAGTCCTCTTGAAGTCACAGTGGGCTATTCTGAATGGTGAGATTGGCAATACAATGCTGTAGCTTCTCAGGCTCTCAGTGAAGGTCCTTTCTCAGGAGATACTCTCAGGCCTGAGGCTCAATGGGTCTGCCTTGTCTTGCAGAGGCCACTAGTTTGCTTGCTTGTAGGAGAGAGAAGGCTTAATAGCAATGAGCTTAATAGCAAAGGCTATGGCACGAGCTTAGCAGCTTGGGCTAGGAGAGAAGACAAAGAGAAAGAGGGCAACTTGCTTACAAGTTGGGGTAATACTTATAAGTTTCTCAAGGCTTGATTTGGCCAATAGGCACTCTTGTAAACAACCAGCTTCATCCTACAGAAAGTGTGAAGCTAGAATTATGCCCATACTTGGTAGCAGCATGAGCATCCCATGCAATAGGTGCATGCAGTTGTTTGTGCCACCTGGCTAATGCCTTGGCCTTTGTTCCCTTTATGAGAGAAAGGGGGGATGTGGGGGAAGGGGGATGTGTCCACACATGCTGGGACAAGTTTCAATATCTGGGACATAATTCTGGGCATAATGTGCCTTCACCACATTCTACTAGGAAGAAAGCTGCTTTGCTGCATTTCAGGGTTCTGTTTTGTTGTTTGTTTTTATTTTTATTTTTTTCCCCATACCACCAGGTTTCCCAGAGTAGTGAACACAGTACTCAATGAACCAAATTCAGAATTTTTAGTAGAATTTTTCTTTTGTCTTGACAGAAGTTTTGTTGGTACAATGCATAGCATATTGCAGGAATGGGCTTTTTTTGCTGAACAGCACATTTTTTTGTCTATATCATACTTATCTGTAAACTTATCAGATAGAGTTTGAATCAAGATAAAACTAGGGAAAAAATACTAATCACTGCCCATTTTTATGTTTATATGCTTTTGCAGATGTTGGGCCAAATTTATTTTTGATGCAATTCTGCAAAACCAAAGAAAACTGACAGCACAAATGCTAACACAATTTGCCTTAGAAGTTGCATTAAGTGGGTGATTGTCTGTTTCAAATTTCTGAGAATTGAGGAGAAATTATGGAACAGCTTAGGATCTCACAGATGACAAGTGTGATTAGGGGGATTAAAAATCAAATGTCTGTGACCCTCTAGTCAATTCAATTTAATGTGCAGTTTTTGTTCTGAAATTTAAAATACATGAGTAACTGATTACCATCCAGTAGTATACAGAAGCCTCTAATAAACTAGCACTTATTTTGCCAAAGCAGAAACTGTCACAGATTGTGTTTGTGACTCTCCTGTCTTTTCTTAACTTTTTTTTTTTGTTGTATGTGTTAGTTGGTTTCAGTTTTGCAGGAGCCTGATATGAAAGATGCTTATACCTAACTCCATAATCATGATGCAGAATCTGTGTGTGTGTTTAGTGAGTCTTAGTGGGATGCTACTATAGATACTATATTTCCATACACATAACCTACAAGTCATTTTAGAACAAAACAATCATGAGATGTAGCAGAAACATGTTATACCTTACCTCTCAGTTCCCACAGCAACTTTTCCACTTCTAACTCCCAATAGATTGTGCCACTTCTCTCATTAATCCTCTTTTATTGTCTCCTCCCTCCTTTTTACTGTATGTCTGGTTTTGTTCAGGTTTTCAGAGAACTTTTTTCCAAGAGAGTGTCTTTAGAGGATTATGCACTACCAAAGTAAAATTTACATGAAAATATAAAAGTACTCATGAATATTTAACTGCTGTGAAATGTTGTCTTTTTCACTCTTCCCTTTTCTTACACCAGTCTCTGAACACTGCTCCATAATAACATTATATGAAGAAGTTTCCTTGGATGAAAACATGGATACTTAGTTTTCTAAATTCACATTTAAGCATGCTGACAGAAGACGTGACTGTGTCTAAATGTTGGTGTTTATTGAAAACTACTGTTAGATGAAAAGCCTGAAGATATTAAAATATAATAGTCTCATATATTTAGGAAGATTTCTGAATTAGTAAGGCTGAAATAATTGTAAAATTAATGTTTGTCATTTTAAGATTTATGTTTTAGAGTCCATCATTGAGTATAAAAAATAAATCACAGAATACTTGGGATTGGAGGAGACTGCTGGAGATCACATAGTTCAACCCTCCAGCTCAAAGGAGTATCACCTAGAGCAGGCTTTCTGGCATTGTGTACTGCCCTACAAATGAGTTCTGTAATGTGAATTTTGACATTTCTGTCAAAATGATTTTAAAATTAGAAATGTAAGGCTACTTTTGAAATCTCATACTGCAGGCAATAGTGTTCTTTCCCAAATCCCAAACTAAACCATAAAAACCAAATCTGTATTAGAATAAACTTTATTAGAATAAACCAAACCAGGTTGGAAGAGACCTTCAAGATCATCGTGTCCAACCCATCAACCAATCCAACCCACCCAAACAGCTAACCCATGGCACTAACTACCCCATCAAGTCTCCTCCTGAACACCTTCAATGACGGCGACTCTACCACCTCCCCAGGCAGCCCGTTCCATAGTGCAATCACTCTTTCTGTATAGAACTTCTTCCAAACATCCAACCTGAACTTCCCCTGGTGCAGCCTGAGACTGTGTCCTCTTGTTCTGGTACTGGGTGCCTGGGAGAAGAGACCATCATCCACCTGTCTACAACCTCCCTTCAGGTAGTTGTAGAGAGTGATAAGGTCACCCCTGAGTCTCCTCTTCTCCAGGCTAAGCAACCCCAGCTCCCTCAGCCTCTCCTCATAGGGATCTGAAAATTAAACTCTGCAGTACAAGGGATGTTGTCTTTCTACATCATGCTTGAAAAGCTGCCTTTAGCCTTTGACAACTCATTTTGCAAGTTTCAGCTTGATAACTAAAAGCTTAGTTAACAGTGCTTCCACTTTCTGGCATGGTCTCATAATGGCCACTCACAGAACTCTCCAATGTGTTGATGATTCACCCCATTAACTACACTTTGAGGGGGAGGTTGTTTTGTAGAGCAGATGAAAACACACTTGAATCATAAAAATTTGAGAGTTTTAGGAGTTGTTCCCCATACACCACCACCATCACCCCTGTCATTATCCACAGGTTCTAAGGTTTCTGTTTTTATTTTTTATGATTAATACTTATCTGCAAAAGAATATTTCACAAATTAGCTGTTGTGGTTTGGGTTTTAGTTTGTTTGCCTTTTTAAAATAAATATTGTGATAATTTTGTCTATACACAATATGCTTGAAGTACCTGCCTCCTTCCTTGCACTTCCTTTTAGGTCACTGCCACAGAATTGTTAATGAAGAAACTGAAGCATGATGCTTATGAGAAGAAATTTTCTCAATAAAGGATTTCCTCTTAGTAGAAGTTCTATACTGTTCTATACATGATGAAAGCTGAATACTGTCTGTATGCTGAGAGCTCCACATATTCTTGTTCAGGTCCTTCAACAAATCAGACAGTACTGTTTTATTGACCTTAACTGTTTATATACTTCATCAAATATATTGTGCGACATCCTCTTCCATGAAGACTCTGTATTTCATTTCCATGAGCAGTACTAAAAACACACTAGAAGTATCATAAGATTTTGGTATCAATATAGTTAGAAGTGGTGGGTTGAAACTTCCCTCCCTGCCCCCAACATTTAATTGCCAGACCAGATCAATTGGAAGGAAATTAAAGCTGTATTTGTAAGCAAAACTACAATCTACAATGGAATGCAATGAATATGTACAAATATACAATACTTACAGGTATTTACAATTAATGAACAGCACAGGAACTCCCCTGGCCAAGGACCAGGGGAAGCCACTAGCTTCTCCCTCTCTGCCTCCCCCTTACCCCCCTATATGAAAGGGAGAAGAAACCGAAGGAGAGAAGTTAATACCAGTCACAACAAAAGCACTGCAGCCAAGGTCAAGCAGAAGCAAGTTGGTATCTCCCAGCCTGAGGAAGCAAGAAGAGAAATTGTTTACATTACTAGCTTAAGTCCATTACCTTTGCAATGGGATTGTTTAGAATTATCATTATTTTCCTTTTTATGCACAATAGTGATTTATTTACATTTTATTACTTTCTGAAAAGGAAGAAAAATGCTACTGGAGAAAAGATGTGAGGTGGATTAGAAGCTATCTCATACCTGGGAAACACAATTGCAATTATCTCAGTTTTGCCTTCTTGAAAACACTATGAAGTAAATGCCAAGCAACTGAACAAAAAAAGTAACCAAAACGGTGACAGAAAACCTTCCTTCAGTTTCTAAATAAACTTTATGCACTGGGCCTTATCTTACCCAAAAAATCACTATTTTAGATGATTCATCAGGTTATGTATTTCATAAAAACTCCTGAAGGGTTGTCTCAGTCCGGAGAGGGAAAGAGGCTCAGTTCTTTTAGAATATTCCCGTGATGTGAAATTAGAAGCACAAAGGAGGCCAAAATATCAACAGCTAGGCTATTTATTACATAAATAAAGTGGAAATAAGAAGGGGAGAGGAAGAAAATAGAGAGGGAGAGAGAGAGAGAGAGGGAAGAGGAAAGGAATTATATTACCACACCCCTCACCCCTCCAAGATAGAAACGGTGCTGAGGCTTTGGCTGGAGAAGAGATGTGGTCCTCTGGGCAGCCTCTTCAGCTCCATGAGTTGCAGCAGGCGGAACTTAGGACACAGAGAAAGGGTTCAGTCTGCTTCTTCCAGGCTCCACAGCCTCTTTTCTATGGAGCAGCATTGTCCTGGGCTTTTCCTTCTCAGCGGCATGGTCCTTCTCCTGTGATTTCCTTCATCTTTGTTTTTCTCCTGCGCTTTTCTTCCTTTAATCATCCAGTCTGGGGGACACAGTCCCCCACATTTTTCTTCTTCAAACCAGTAGTTGCTCAAGTCTTTTATGCAGTTTTTAGTCCTTAGGTATGTGTCCAAGTATTGTCCCTCAGGAATTCAGGGGCCAGGAAATCATCCTTAGGTCTTGTCCTAAAGGCTTGATGGCTGGGTCCTTGGTCATTGTTGTAGGCCAGCTGCAGTCCAGTGTTATCATGATGCAATCGCAAGGTGATTTGCATCCAGGATTGGTAGACAGGATTCCTACATGATCTTTGCACCTTCCTTCCAGTGGCTCTGCCCAACACATATCAGCTATTGTCTGCGCAAGAAGTAAGTGATTTTTATCTTTGTTGAGTCACACCAGGAGAGCCAACTTTTAGTCTCTCACAAGGGTGTTAGCACATGAGATTATTAACAGAAAATAATAAAAATATAATAAAATTACAGCTTGAATAACATCTGGATGATAAATTCAAGGAATTTTTTGCTGTCAAACAAGGAAAATGGGTGCTATTTTTAAAGTTCAGAAGAACTTTACCTATCATGTCAGATTTTAGGTATGTGATTTAGAAAAAAGTGTTTTGTTCAGTGAATTAGATAAGAGCTTCCAGCTCCCACTTCCCAGAAAAAGTTCATCAAGCCTGCTCCATTATATTGCCACCAACAAAAGATGTATTCCAAGAGTTTAATGCAAGTCTTCATGCCTGCTGGCAAATATTTTATATTTCACTACTGTTCTTTCACATATCCAATAAAATATCTTCATTCTGTTTTCTCTAATTGTAAATTGGGCAACCTGTTGCTGTGCCTCATCACTCTCACAGTGAAGAAATTCTTCCATATATATTATCTAAATCTAAAACCAATACCCCTTGTCCTGTCACTACATTCCTTATAGGACTGGTGTTCCAGCTCTCTTCTTATCATCTTAATGACCTTCTGAAGTCACTCCAACATGTTCATGCCACTCTTACAAGTCAAATGCAGCACTCTATATGGAGCCTACATGTGGCAATGCCAACGATGAGCAGTGTGAGCAATCTGGCAGTGCAGGCCTAGAGACTGACATGGTGGTAGACCATGCTCAGCATAAATGCAGAGCCAGCTAGCAGTGTAGCAAAACAGTGCTGTGCCTGCAGCATGTAACTAAAACAAGGCACTGGTAGCTATAAACATGGACAGTTATCTTGGGACAACAGGACATGCACCTGCATCAACAAACCTCGTTGTGTCGTTAGTAGTTGGACCAATAATCTGTAGTAGTGCAATGTGTGGTCACTCAGAGGGAGCCAATGGAGCTATGCCAACAAGGCACTCCGAGTTTAGATAAGTTGTAGCAGTTCCCTTGCTACGCACTTCTGCCTTTCCTGTCTCTTCTCCTTCTACACTTTACTGTGCTATACTTGCACTAGAGGCCTGCTCCTTAGGCCTGCACTTCAGGCCTGCACCATTGGCCTGCAACACCGGAACAATAAAGGAACAATACTCGATCACATTGGTCAGCCGTATTTATTCCAATCTCCATCGCCCCAATACCTACAAGAGCAGAACAGAGGGCATGGATCACCTCTCTTGACCTACAGGTCATATTTCTTTTGATGACAGTTATGGTTGGTACTACACATTGAAGATATATAGTTCTCAGTTCTAGAATGTATGTTACTTTTCTGTTTTGTAATCTTGAGAAATTGTAGAATGGCCTAAACAGCCATCCCAAAAAGTTATTATAAAATGTACTATATATCCATAATAAGCTCTTCATGAAAGAATATATGTTATCATCTTTTTATGTTATAGTATTTTTCTTTAATCTTGAAGAATGAGTAGAGTAACTAGCTGTATTAATTTGCCTAACAGCACAAATTACAAGGGGTCCTCATTTCATGTCTCTTTTGATAATTAGTTCTATCTTCCTGCAGAGTAAAGAAATTTTTGATACGCCATCCACTCTTCAGAAACCTCCTGCCTGTTCATGCATCACTCATAGGAACACTGTCAAGCCCTCCAGGAAAAGATTGTTAATTTTCCTTGTTGTTCTTACTCTTTAAATGATTTTCAATGTAAATAAACCAGAACTGTTTAATAGATTGTGAGGGACAGAGAGGAGTAAAAGGAAGGAAGAGAGATATTTGGACTTGGTATGTGATTTTGCCTTTACAGCAAATATTTTACAGCCTAGATTATAGAATAACAACAAGAAAGAAATCCAGAAGACAAAGACAAGGTTCTCTACCTGAATTCACAGGTTTCTCAAACTCTTCATTCACAATTCAAAATTGTGCAGTGTGTGATGATTTGCATTGGCTACTTGTTTTAATCATAGTTCAAATGCATCATAATTAATAAATAGAGTATGTAATGTTCTTCCTGACATTCACCTGTTCTGTAGATAGTACCAAAATAGGCAATATGTAAGTTTTAGAGACAATGCTGATAATGTTCCGTGTTTATGACATCACAAGTAGTGGTACTTGACATAAATTGAAATGGAAGCACTTCAAATTATTTAACTAATGTTATTTTTTGGTTCAGTTCTGATTAAGCTCTGTTAAACTAAAACATGATCTCACTAGGAACAGAGCCTTACTGTTGAGTAAGGTCTGATTCTAGAGGAATTTGAAACCTAGGTGTTGATTTCCTCATAAATCTTCATTTTCTTTACATTTCCCCAGATAAGGGAAGGAAAATAACAAAAAAAATCCCTGGGTTGAGATAAAGGTAGAGTTCAATGCTTATAATACAATGTATAATCATTGTATCCTAAATCACAGAGAAGCACAGCAGAAGCAGCAGCAGAAGGCAGTGATAAAATTACCCCAACTAGCCCTCAAACCTACAGCCAGCCCATAGAAAAAGCTTAGCATTAAATCCCCCAAACCCAGAAAACCAGAAACAGTAACTGAAAACAGAAAGTCTCTCACGTTACAATCTGATCTTCAAGCCCCATGATGCTTTGCTTCAGCCAACACTTTCATTTTAAAGCTGGCATGATGTCAGCAGGGTGTTGAATATTCACCATCAGGTTCAATTGGCTACACACATGGTACCATATTAGCAGTTCCCACTTTCTCCTGAGTATCTTAGTTTCATAGTTTCATAGATTCATTCAGGGTTGGAAGGGACCACAAGGATCATCTAGTTCCAAGCCCCCTGCCATGGGCAGGGACACCCTACACTAGATCAGGCTGGACAGAGCCTCATCCAGCCTGCTCTTAAACACCCCCAGGGATGGGGCCTCGACCACCTCCCTGGACAACACATTCCAGGGTTTCACCAATCTCATGGTGAAGAACCTCCTCCTCACATCTAGCCTGAATCTCCCCACCTCCAGCTTCATTCCATTCCCCCTAGTCCTATCACTACCTGAGATCCTGAGCAGTCCTTCCCCAGCCTTCCTGTAGGCCCCCTTCAGATACTGGAAGGCCACAATTAGGTCACCTCGGAGCCTTCTCTTCTGCAGACTGAACAGACCCAACTCCTTCAGTCTGTCCTCATAGGAGAGGTGCTCCAGCCCTCTGATCATCCTTGTGGCCCTTCTCTGGACACGTTCCAGCACCTCCAGATCCCTCTTGTAATAGGGGCTCCAGAACTGGACACAGTACTCCAGGTGGGGTCTCACCAGGGCTGAGTAGAGGGGGAGGATCACCTCCCTCGACCTGCTGTATCTGTACTTCTTTCTTTTTTCTTTAACTATCCCGTATTTAATATGTAGTAAATGTGGTATCTAGAGTATGAGATTATGTGCAAAGGAAAGGAAGAAAAGAAATGTGAAGCTTAAACTGTTGCAAAGTGATTAATCTTATGCAGCTAGAAAAGAACAATAGTATCATTTACCGATGTGAATGGTGTATGATCATGAGGTGACTCAAATTTAAAGGCACCTCAGGAGATCTTTAGTGAAGCCCCCTGCTCAAAGAAGGGTCATCCAGATCAGGATGCTCAAAGATTTTCTGATTAGGACTCCAAAATATCCAAGGGTAGAGGTCTCATAATTTCACTAGGCAATGGTTCCAGTGCATAATTAACCTAATAATAAAAACTATTTCACATATATCCTACTAGAACCTCCCTGTTTTAATTTAGAACTCTCCTCTTCTCCTGGAACTTAGTGCAGAGGCTGTCTCTGCCGTTTCAATAACCTGCTCTTTGGTACCAAAGAGCTGCTGTTAGGTTCCCTCTAACTTTGACTACTCCAAGTTAAACAACCCCAGTATATTTGGCACAGATGTGACAGTGCTAAAGCCTGATGTTTCTGGTAAAGGATTTCCTCTTTTCTGTGACTTAAATTATGGCCACTAATGAGTGCTAATAGCCTTGCTGGCCCAAATCAGCTTCACTGCGGGCCTCCACATACAAACCTTGTGCAATGGTCCCAGAAACCCCATATAATCTCTGCCATTCCCTTCCAGAAGTGTATTGTAGGCATGCCATTGACCAGATCCCTCACAGTTATGCCCATGCCTCACTATGGACCCAGCTGATCTGAATTGTGACCTGTGGATTGACTTTATGGCCTCATCATCAACCTGTCTCATCAGAATGAACTTGCATGGGCTCTTGGTCAGAGCTGGTAACATCTTTGAATCTGCCCTTCTCACCTGTGGAGGCTGGGATGGGCCCTGGCTACTAAGACTCATTCTTTCTCAGTTCTCAGTGCTTCCTGACATGGACAAATAGACTTATCTTGGCTTCATTTAGATGGTAGTAAGGTCTATTGTAAAAGGAAGCACAAGCAAAGGCAGAAGTGGAAAAACAATTATGATTCAATAAAGCTGGATCTCTTGTTTGATACATTGGTGAAAATTATTATTTTTTTTTTTTTTTTTTCTTGGAAGACAGCAGAAATCCACCCATTTTCTCTGAACAAAGATTTTCCAGCAGAGGAGATAGATTACATGTCTGTGTGCTAGGGTGTCTGGTGGGACAGCTCATGGGAAAGCTCATATGCCAACCCAGCAAGTGTAGGAGTCAACCAAGTGACAATACAAAACTGTAATTGGTTTTCAGGGTAACAGCCAAAAGTTACAAAAGTGAGATGTTAGTTATGTGACACTTGTCAGGGTATTGTCTATAGTCACTTGCCTAGCCTAAGTAAGTGGAATTTGACAGTGGTAAGTTGATGGTTCAGCTTGATGGTCTTAAAGGTCTTTTGCAACATAAATTATTCTATGCTTCTGTATGAGATCTATGGCCAGTGAGATTTATGCAGACCCTCAGTTTTAACCCAGCTTTGAAAAACAAACAAACCAACAGTTGTTCAGGGGACTACCTCAAAAGCAAGAAACATGGGGAAAATTTGTACATTGTAGAGAAAGTGACCAGACAGTAAACACAATTCCTGCTTTCATGGCATTAAAACACCAGCATATTAATTGTGTCAGAATCTGCATAAAGATTTAGAAATAAAACTAAACTGTGGAGACAAAGCAGCCACAACCAAGAAATACAGGGAAAAGAGAAAAATTAGATTCTCTAATAGTTATCTCCTGTTTTGATGAAAATATTTGTGATTCTTTTGTTGGAAATGAATCCATTAGTTATATTTTTTTCCAAGGAGGAAAAAACACACAGGACTTTCTTTAAATTGAGTATTATTATTTATACATACAGCAAGCAAGCAAGAAGTGGCTTTAGAGTCTTTGGTCTGGTAGAAACAGCAGCTACTATCCATTATTCTGACTGAGAACGTGAAGAAGAGTAGTTTCTAGAAGACCTTTCAAATGCAACCAGCAGGAATGAAATCAACTTGCTTTAGAGGACATGGAGATTACTGATTTTAAGAAGCAGAGGAAAATACCAAAGCAGCTTATATCAAGAAAGGAGGTTCCTATTATTGCAATGGATTCTGTTCATTGGGAATAATGGGGGAGGGACAATATTTTCAGAAAAAAATATGTCCTTGATTTGTTTTAAAGGAACAAAATTTCAACCTCTGTTGAAACACTTCTTGAATGACCTGGTTAAAAAGAATTTTACTCTATAAGCTAATTAAGATTTGTGGTTTAAAATTCTCAGGAGGCCCATGCAATATTCAGAGGACCTAGAGTGAGATTTTGGAGTGGATATTCTCTATATTCATGCATAATGAAATAGGTGAAGCTTTGTGTGAAGAAGTAAATTTATGTATGTTATCACCATCCCTATTTTCTGCCAGCTCATGCACAGGATCACATCTAATCCTATACTCTCCTTATTAATCAGTAATGATCTCTTAAGTAGCCTTTTATCTAGTTTCATCTGTTTAATGGCATTGTGATCATACAAAAGGATATGTTACAGAAAGTCAGAAGACGAATCTAAATATGTTGCTACAATTACCTTGATCAATCACATTTCCAAAAGCCCTATGAAGTTTGCTTGATGGCATATTTTTCTAGCATATGCAGACTGACATTGACTAGACAAGGCTTCTTTTCCAGTGACTTCCTTTTTTTAGAAAACATTTTAGGCTGGTCATCCTGTAATTACTCAAAGCATCCCACCTGATCTTTTAAAAATATAGAGAAAATTGCTTTTCTTCCAATTCACTTCAATAAATTAGCATCACAGTTCCAATTAAAAAAAAAAGAAAAACTTTTCTAGCTCTCTGTAGAGCCAGTTTTGCAGTGTGTAGCAGTAGAACTCTTTTAGCTTACACTGGCACAAAATTAAATCATTCAACTTACAATCCTTATCCACTCTCTTGCTAAATATATTGTGTCAAACATACAATGGGAAGGATGTTTCTGCCTTCTCATTGTCTTATCCCCCTCAGCTAGTAGCAAATGTAGCATGTTGCTAGGATTCATTTTGCTCCTGTTATGGTAAAAAAAAAAATGGACATTTTATTTTGTATCAAATGATTTTTCAGGGCCTTCTTTAGAGATATTCATGTTCTGTGTAACTTTCCTACATTGTTCAACAATTCATGTATAATACAATGTGATCAACTTCTATCTACTCCCCCTATTTCAAAATGATTTCAGTATACCCTTTTTCTATAACTGTTACATTAGAACACTTACTAAAGCATTTTTTTAGTAGTTATATTCAAGCAAATTATTCTGTCAAAAGAGAGTAGGCCCCTCTTAGAGTGGGAAGGTCTTTGGTTCAATTCTGAGGAACAAACTATGTAACAAGGACCTCTTGCATCCTTTGCTTTGATGTGCTTCTTAGATGGAAGCTACTTTGGAAACAAGAAGAAGAATAACATTTCCACTTCCATTTGCTGCAGGTTAAAAATTTATGAATGGCATTAATTTTGCCAGACACAGATATAAGCAGGAGATCTACAAATATGAGGCTGTTATGTAGTCATTTCTGCTAGGTCATGATTCACCTCATCTGAATTAAACCAGATGCATTGTATATTAATTTACTTACTTATCCCTCACTGATTTTAAAGTAAGACTAAGATGGCTGACAACATATTTCCTATGAATCTTATTACATATATATATATATATATATATATATATATATGTATGTATGTATTTCTTTACAACAAACCAACAGAATAAAAGAATTAGCCCATTTAAAAATCTAGATATTTAGTGGAAATATTCAAATCTGTAAGAGGCTGTCCTGGTTTGAGGCCAGATGGATCCCCTCTTGCCCCTGAAAGGGAAAAAAGTATGATGCTCATAAAAATGGATTGCAAAGTGATGGTAAGTTTAAATGGAAAAGCAGAAAGTGTTCTATAGAAAGTACAAAGCATAGTGACAAAGAATCCCAAAGCATACAGAATCCTTTACAGCACAACTAAAGGCCTCCCAACACTTCCCTTCTCCCACCTGAGGGTATACCCAAAACCCCCAGGGCTCTTTCTTCCCTCCCCTCCCAGCCCCCCCCCCCGCAACTGCTAAGCTAGTCTCAGCCTGGACAGGTCTGAGATTCCCCTCACCTTCTCCTCCTGGCATTAGGCCTAGAAGGGCCTAAGAAGCTTTGAGATACTCCCCCACCATCACCCGATAGGGAACATCTGCCACAAGAACAGAGAGGGAAGAAAGAGGAAGAGAATGACTTTGCAGATGAATTTATAGGGCACAGGATTTATGGGTATGAAATATACTGCTCCCTGTGTCCACATACTGGGTTGAACCCCCTGGACACAGACACTGGAGGTGTAACTTATGTGGCAGTAACAGGAGGCACCCAGCCTAAACTGCCACAGAGGCTATAACTGATCATGCTAAGTTCCACTTTAAAAGTGAATAGAATGAGTATGAATATACAGAATACAGTTATTTTTTTATTGTTCTGTTCAAAGTTGGTATTTAAATATGAAGCATTGGTAGGCAGATTGGAGCAAAGCTGACCAAAATAAAAAGACAAAAATAAAATCAAAAAGACTTGTGTACACTGAAAGGAGTGAATTTACTGCTGGTGCAAGTAGGCAGAGTTTTGTTTGACTCAGTGAACAGTATTGTTCTAAAAATAAGAAATCTTCTGGAAAGCTCTAATAATTTTTGTCCTGTAGTTCTCAGGGAAGGATTAAGCTATAAATTCAATTTAATTTTAATTGCTTTATGTCTCTAAGGAACCAGTAAATAACAAATGGAGTCCCAGAGGTGAAAGTATTGAATTGTTTCTAGCATTATGTTTAAATGAAACACAAAAAAAGCTTCCCAATTAGCAGAGGCAGAAACTGAAAATATTTAGGAATTTATTTAATCTAAGGCAAATAGCTTTGAACACAACAATTGTCTAATTACACCATTTTAATACTGTAGAGATTTTTTACACATATATGGAAAGGCACTGAGTATTTAGAACAGGGAGTAAATTCTTTAATTCCACTGAATGGAATGTGTTAAACTCTGCTTGACCTATGGCTCAGTGATTAGGGATGCAGAGCTCAAGTGTCTAGAGAGATTATCTGGAATTCATTCATTGAGCTAGAAATGTTTAATTAACACACAAATCATAACAATAACATACATTGTTATGGTTTTGAGGAAACCTATAGAACCTTAAGAGACTGTATTCATTCAAAAACCCCCATAATAATAATAAAGGACAGTTGCAGGGATTGCCTTGCAAAAAAACATCCGCTGTCTGGAAAATCTTCAAAGCTCTCTTGTATGTGGGGTTATGTGAAGCTGGCTGGAGGGCCAAGCCCAGAGAGTGGTGGTGAATGGTGCCACATCCAGCTGGTGGCCAGTCACTAGTGGAGTCCCCCAGGGATCAGTGTTGGGCCCCATGCTCTTTAACATCTTTATTGATGATCTGGATGAGGGCATTGAGTTGATAATCAGTAAATTTGCTGATGACACCAAGCTGGGGGCAGGACTTGATCTGCTGGAGGGCAGAGAGGCTCTGAAGAGGGACCTCGACAGGCTGGACAGATGGGCAGAGTCCAACAGCATGAGATTTAACACATCCAAGTGCCGGCCACAACAACCCCATGCAGTGCTACAGGCTGGGGTCAGAGTGGCTGGAGAGTGGCCAGGCAGACAGGGACCTGGGGGTGCTGGTCAATGGTAGGCTGAACATGAGCCTGCAGTGTGCCCAGGCAGCCAGAAGGGCCAATGGCATCCTGGCCTGCATCAAAAACAGTATGGCCAGCAGGAGCAGGAAGATCATTCTGCCCCTGTACACTGCACTGGTTAGGCCACACCTCGAGTACTGTGTCCAGTTCTGGGCCCCCCAGTTTAGGAAGGATGTTGACTTGCTGGATTGTGTCCAGAGAGGGGCAACAAAGTTGGTGAGGGGTTTGGAACACAAGCCCTATGAGGAGAGGTTGAGGGAGCTGGGGCTGCTTAGCCTGGAGAAGAGGAGACTCAGGGGTGACCTTATTGCTCTCTACAACTACCTGATGGGGGGTTGTAAGCAGGCAGATGATGGTATCTTCTCCCAGGCAGCCAGTACCAGAACAAGAGGACACAATCTCAGGCTGCGCCAGGGGAGGTTTACGCTGGAGGTCAGGAGGAAGTTTTACACAGAGAGAGTGATTGCCCATTGGAATGGGCTGCCCAAGGAGGTGGTGGAGTCATCATCTTTGGAGGTATTCAGGAGGAGACTTGACAGGGTGCTTGGTTGCATGGTTTAGTTGGTTGGGTGGTGTTGGATAATAGGTTAGATGCGATGATCGTGAAGGTCTCTTCCAACCTGGTCTGGTCTATTCTATTCTATTCTATTCTATTCTATTCTATTCTATTCTATTCTATTCTATTCTATTCTATTCTATTCTATTCTATTCTATTCTATTCTATCCTATTTGTATGCAACTGCATAAATCCATGACACCATCCTGTGCAACTTGCTCTAGGTGCACCTGCTCTGGTGTGTGTGGGGGTTGGACTAGATGACCTTTAGAGGTCCCTTCCAACCCAAACCATTCTATGATTCTATGATTCTATGATTCTAAACTTATCAGGAAGAAGAAACTTAAAGAATCTCCCTTGAGATTAATTTTTTCAGAGATTTGTGATTTTAGTGGGAATTAGGTATCTAATGTCTCAGATAGTACCCAGATATAAGCAATGGGGGAGACCAAAGAATGAAGTGGAAAGTGAAACTGTATATATTCATGTTAACAAACTTCTTTAAGTGTCAGACAGGATCACAGAATGTGAGAGTCTAGAAGGGACATTGAAAGGTCATCCAGTCCAACCCCACTGCCAGAGCAGGACCACCTAGAGCAGGTCACATGAATGCATCCAGGTGAGTCACCTTAAAGTACCCTTCCTGCCAACTAGAAGTAATTTGATGGCTACTCATCAACACACACTCATGCTGTATGGAACTCTCTTTCCCCCTCACCCTTTGATTCATCATATTGACTTTAGGGTTCACATGTGGAGGCTTGGTACATATTTACAAAGCACAGTGACACGTGCAAACCAAAGTAAGTCATAAAGATTTCAAGAGGACATGGCCAATGACAGAGGAATTTCAGACTGAAAAACATACTGGACCAGGTCAGGTTTTTTAGCATAAATCTTATAATGTCAGGTTTTACAATTCTATCACACATTTCATGGCTGAAACTGCTCAAGGATTCAGATGTGCTTTTTGGAGATGATACAAGAATGGAAAGGGGCAAAAGAAACACGAGACAGTAATTACAGCATCAGCATAGGAGACAGGATAGAAAGGTATCAGAATCTATTAATGAGAGAAGTTGGTGCAGTTAAAAAAATGAAAAACAAAACACAACAGAAATGGGGAAAAAATAAATAGAGACTCAAAAAGACTGTTGAAGAAAGAAGCAGAAGTTGAACAAATTTAGCCAAAATAGTACTTGAAAATATAAAAAGAGAAGATGAATACAGTTTTGAGTTAATCTGTCCAGTGGATGAGGAACATCTAAATTCAATGCTTAGCTTTCTCCTTTCCTTTTTGATCTCAGATGGGATTATTTATACTGCGGATTAAGTACACAGGCATGTAAAGTGACATACAGATTCTTACAGACTATAATTTTTGTTGACTGCTTGAGCATCCCATTTTAACAATCACAAACAACGTAGAAGAATCACAAAGAAGTTCTGCAAGAAGGTCACTGAGGATGATTGTGGGAGATCCCATCAGTTTTCATTAGGAGAAAATCTGAATCAGAATGTTAAGGTCTTTAAGGCAACAGTGGAAAGACAGAAAGAGTCAAGCATGTATTTTCATTCCTATATTCTCTGAGCAAGAGAACTCACAGTTGTTCAAGGCTATCAATTACTTGACTCACTTTTATTTTGATAGCAGTTAGGTTTCCTGATATGTATGTAATTCTATTAAACCCATTGTAATTAATTTATATAGATTCTTTAGGTATCTCAAGGGAATGCAAAGGTAGAGAAATCTGTAGAGCTTGCCAACAGAAGGCAGAATTTGGGATAGCAGAAAGACGGTAGAAATCAGACACCAAAATGCAAGGTGCAAGAATACTCTCATTTAGAAGATAAAAATGCTTTGGTAAAAGTTAGCATGACTAAGTGGTACTGCAGACTGAGACAGGAGGTTACAGGTTGGAGGCATTAAATATGTGCTGTTAGCTGTCCTCCAGAGGAGTTTTGTGACTGTCACCAAGGGTAGAATTTGGCTTACTGTCTGTACAATGTGAACTTTTCCTAATTGCACTATATGTGCTACTTGCTACTTTCCCTTTTATCTTCTCTAAGCTTCATAGTGACTTGTCAATCTGTAAAGGGCTTCTTTTTTCCCTTCCTGTGCAAAAGCATAAGCAAAAAAGACATGTCTGCTACATCTACTTAGCCTCGTGAGTGACTGACTTGCTTCAGTAACATGAATTTGTTTTCATCTCTCCTAAGTAATTACGTGACGATAAAGATGTTCCTTCATTACTTTAGAAACCTTTCTGGTGTCTTCTGTGCATTGCCTGCATGTGAGGCATATGGCCTGTTCTCTGTAGATGCCCACAACTTCATCCATTATTGTTACTTTAGGAGACATCAGTTCTTAATCAAGGGAATGTTGTATAAGGCCATGTGAGTTTACACTTTTTCTGTCAATCCCAACAGCCGCATGCACAAACACAAATTAAACTATTAAGAATCTAAGGAGATTATAAGGACTCAATTACCTCCCAACTTATTTAATAAACTGGGTATTTCCAAAGAAAGGTCATATGAAAAGGACACATTGCATGTCATTAAAAATAAAAGTCATATTCAGAGGGTGGCAAAACAAAAGTTTACTTTGATGTGATTCAAAGAAGGGCACAGAAGAAGTAGAAAGTATTGCATTTCATCTTGGGCTATGTTTTCACTTTGAGTAGAAATTGTTAAATGATTTAGTGGAATTGATGCAAAGACACTCTTGGATGTCTGTTTCCTACACAGAGGTAACCTTAACCTAGTGAAACATCCTTTGATAACTTGAGCATATTGTAGTTTATCTTAAAATGTTTGGAAGTGCATAATCTCTTTTTTTTTTTTTTTTCTTTTTTTTCTTTTTTCTTATCTCTTTCCTTTTTTCCTTTGTCACAAAGATTTCTGGTCTGAAACTTCAATGGTTTTAATGATCTGTTAGGCATAAAGGTAATTATGCATTTATAGACCACATTCAAAGCATGAATGTAAATCTGTGCCTTTATTGGGCAATCGACTTATGAAATCTGATTTAATTTTTAATTATTTGATCATACACTATTGAGTTCATAGCATCTGTAGTGATGCTAAACATAAAATACTCTACTTATTACAGTCCAAGAGTCAATTAATTTGCTTTGAGAAACCAGCAGAGGCTTCAAGATGGCAAGATGTAAATACTTAACCATGCTATTGCCAAATCCCTATATAAAATAAGTTGGAGTCAGTGAAAGCCAGACTGACTGTCAAACTGAATGAAAGCCAAATGCATAGCCAGATTCTCTGATAACAGGATTTGATGGGATTCCAATAAATTCAGTTAAACTGTACTCATATGTAGGAGGAGGCTATATGATCTAAACTGTCTAACGTTTGGAAGAAAATAAAATTCACATGTATTTTACAAACACTTTATCAGAATAAGACCTAATACTATTTGTGGTTGCAGATTCCTGTGATTAGTTAGGAGGATTACACACATCATGAATACTTAGCAAGAAAATAGTGGAACAGTTTCAATTTTCTACAACATTGTGGTGGGTTGAAGTTTCCCCCCAGCATTAACTTTTGCCAGACCAACTCAATTAGAAGCAAATTGGCACAAGAGGAGGACAGGGCCAGCCCAGCTGAAGTGCTTCTATGCGAATGCGCGCAGCTTGGGAAACAAACAGGATGAGTTAAGGGCCACTGTGCTGCTGGGATGCCACGACACAGTGGCTGTTACTGAAACTTGGTGGGATGAATCCCATGACTGGAATGTAGGGATAGATGGGTATAAACTCTTTAGGAAGGATAAGCAGGGAAGGAGAGGAGGAGGTGTTGCCCTCTAAGTCAATAGCCAGTTGGAATCAGTGGAGCTCCACCTGGGGAGGGATGATGAGCTAGTTGAGAACTTATGGGTTAAAATTAAAGGCAGGACAGGGGAAGGAGATATTACTGTGGGGGTCTCCTACAGGCCACCTGACCAGCAGATCCAAGCAGATGAGGCCCTCCATAGGCAAATAGAAGCGGCTTCCAGGTCACAAGCCCTGGTCCTCATGAGTGATTTCAACCACCCGGACATCTGCTGGAGGGACAACACAGCAAAGCACCAGCAATCCAGGATGTTCCTGGACTGCATAGAAGAGAACTTCCTCCTCCAAATGGTAGAGGAACCAACCAGAAAAGGTGCTATGCTGGACCTTGTTCTCACCAACAGGGAAGGGCTGGTAAGCAATGTGAGGCTCAGAGACAGCCTTGGCTGCAGTGACCATGAAGCAGTTGAATTTAATATCCTCAGGGCAATCAGGAGGAAGTATTCCAAGTTCACGACCCTAGACTTTAGGCGTGCAGATTTTGATCGCTTCAAGGATCTGCTAGCCAAAGTGTCGTGGGACAAAGCCCTGGAGGGAAGAGGGACCCAGGACAGCTGGTCAGTATTCAAGGACCACCTCCTCTGTGTCCAGGAGCTATGTATGCCAACAAAGAGAAAAGCAGGTAAGAATGCTAGGAGGCCTGCCTGGATGGGCAAGGAGCTACTGGACACACTATTACTTAAAAGGAAACTCTACAGGAAGTGGAGAGAAGGACAGGTAGAACAGGGGGAATATAAGGAAGCTGCCCGAGCAGCAAGAGTCCTGGTTAGGAAAGCCAAAGCAGAGTTTGAATTGAATCTAGGCAGGGAGATTAAAGGGAACACTAAGAACTTCTACAGGTATATTAATGGGAAGAAGAAGCCTAGGGAAGGTGTGGGCCCTCTCAGAAAGGAAACTGGTGACATGGTCACAAGTGATGAGGAAAAGGCTGAGGTACTTAATAACTTCTTTACCTCAGTCTTCACTGCAAGGGCCTCTAGCCACACTCCTGATGTTCTGGAAGACAATGCCAGGGACGGGGAGGAAGAACTGCCCATTGTAAGTGCAGATCAGGTGCATGATCACCTGAAGAACCTGAAAGTGTTCAAGTCCATGGGACCCGACGGGATACACCCACGGGTACTGAGAGAACTGGCAGATGAGGCTGCTAAACCCCTCTCTATTCTATTTCAAAAGTCATGGCAATCTGGTGAAGTCCCCACAGACTGGAAAAGGGGAAACATTGCCCCCATTTTCAAAAAGGGTAAGAAGGAGGAACCAGGGAACTACAGGCCAGTCAGTCTCACCTCTGTGCCTGGAAAGATCATGGAGCAGATCCTCCTGGAGTCACTACTCGCTCAAAAGAATAGTGAAGAGGTGATTGGGAACAGTCAGCATGGCTTTGCCAAGGGCAAATCCTGCCTGACCAGTTTGGTGGCCTTCTATGAGCAGGTGACAAAATTAATAGATGAGGGGCGAGCAACTGATGTCATTTACCTGGACCTGAGCAAAGCCTTCGACACTGTCCCACACCACATCCTGGTCTCCAAACTGGTGACACATGGGTTTGATGGGTGGACCACTAGATGGATAAGGAACTGGCTTGATGGCCGCACCCAAAGAGTGGCTGTCAATGGGTCCATGTCCCAGTGGAGGCCAGTGACAAGCGGAGTCCCTCAGGGATCAGTCCTGGGACCTGTCTTGTTCAACATCTTTGTGGGTGACATGGACAGTGGCATTGAGTGCACCCTCAGCAAGTTTGCTGATGACAGCAAGCTGTGTGGTGCAGCAGACACGCTGGAGGGAAGGGAGGCCATCCAGAGGGACCTTGACAGGCTGGAGAGGTGGGCACAAGCCAACCTCATGAAGTTCAATAAGAGCAAGTGCAGGGTCCTGCATCTGGGTCGAGGCAATCCCAGGCACAAATCCAGGCTGGGCAGTGACTGGCTGGAAAGTAGCCCTGAGGAGAGAGACTTGGGGGTGCTGGTGGATGAGAAGCTCAGCATGAACTTCAATGTGCACTTGCAGCCCACAAAGCCGATCAGGTCCTAGGCTGCATCAGGAGAAGTGTGGCTAGCAGGTCGCGGGAGGTGATCCTCCCCCTCTACTCAGCCCTGGTGAGACCCCACCTGGAGTACTGTGTCCAGTTCTGGAGCCCCTATTACAAGAAGGATGTGGAGGTGCTGGAACGTGTCCAGAGAAGGGCCACAAGGATGATCAGAGGGCTGGAGCACCTCTCCTATGAGGACAGACTGAAGGAGTTGGGTCTGTTCAGTCTACAGAAGAGAAGGCTCCGAAGTGACCTAACTGTGGCCTTCCAGTATCTGAAGGGGGCCTACAGGAAGGCTGGGGAAGGACTTCTCAGGATCTCAGGTAGTGATAGGACTAGGGGGAATGGAATGAAGCTGGAGGTGGGGAGATTCAGGCTAGATGTGAGGAGGAGGTTCTTCACCATGAGAGTGGTGAAACCCTGGAATGGATTGTCCAGGGAGGTGGTCGAGGCCCCGTCCCTGGGGGTGTTTAAGAGCAGGCTGGATGAGGCTCTGGGCAGCCTGATCTAATGTGGGTTGTCCCTACCCATGGCAGGGGGCTTGGAACTAGATGATCCTTGTGGTCCCTTCCAACCCTGAATGAAACTATGAAACTATGAATTGAAGCTGTAATTGCAAGCAAAAATCTACACTCTACAATGGAATGCAATGAATATGTGCAAAATATACAATATTTACCATATTATACAGATATTTACAATTAGCAAACAACACAAGGACCTCCCTGGCCAAGGACCAGGGGAAAATTCTAGCTTCTCCCTCCCTGTCTTCTCTTTACCCCCCTGTACAAAAGGGACAATAGAAAGGAGCAGACTTAGCCAAGGCCAGCCAAAGTGCACAGATTATCTCTCCCAAGTGAAGCAAAACAGGCAGAGATCAGAAGAGAAGAGGAAAAAGGGGGAACTGTTATGATACAGCTCATCTTATTCTAGATATTTACCCAATTCATTTGCTTAGAATAATCTTTTGTTTTCCTTTTTACACCCAACAGTGATATTTTGTTTTAATTTTTCTGCTTGAAATATGTAAATAAATTTTAAAGTCATAGCCTAAAACTACGACAAAAATCACCACTAATGCTCTTTAGCTAGAAGGGAAACGAGCAAACAGAGCAGTACAGGTTGTCTGTTGCAAAGACCTAAATGTTCTCGTCTTGGAAAATATAGATGCCAAACAAGAAAATGTCATAGTCTTATAAAACAGTTTGCGGCATCCTTTTTTTATGTTCAGGAATGCTGCTGCACAAACACCACTATGTGCTTGACGATAGGAGGACAGCAAGTGAAATTCCCATTGACCAACTTTACATAGATATATGATTGCACCAGGTTCTGAAACACATTCACTGAACATGTTTTCTGGAACAAAATACAAAAAACAAAAAAGCAAACAAAACAGCAACATCATCAACAACAAAACAAAAACCAAACAAAAGCCATAAAACAACAAAAAAATTAAACTAAACCAAACCTAAAACAAAACAAAACAAAAAGTAAGTCTGCTTCAAACAATTCCAATATGCAAAGAAGAGATGGTCTGCATAGATTCACAATAATTCCACTCACCTTATAAATTAAATTAGAGAAGAGCTTAATTTGTGGACTACTGTGTGCTGGTTTTTGCGTTGAGCTTGAATCGTTGCATTCCTTTCTGTAACTCCGAGGATAACCAGAGGAATCCCTTTTGAGAACTACTCTGCAAATGCAGCATAAATTCTGCCCTAGTGTATTCTTCCTAAACTGGTATCTTGTGGTGCTGGGACTAATGCTAGCTGTTGTACTGCTTCTGATTAGCTTGGGAGAGAAATATGGCTCATAAAGATTTTACCAAGGGTTGTAAAGCTCTGATGAGTGTGAACAGGGAACCTGGAAGTTAATGTCAAAGTATTCACTAAACTCTAAAGCTTGAGTTTTCTTAAGCTCCGCTGCTGTATAGTGGTCAGATTAAGACCCCAGCTCATCAGAAAACAACTAACTCCCAATGAGTGTAAAATTTAAGTTACAGTTTGCTACATTGTCTTTGCTTGTAATTGAGACATGATTTAACTTTTTGTTGACCTCTACTTTTGCTTCAGCTTTCTTTAGGGTGGGTAGGTTACAATCATTCCACAGTTTATGCAATCTCCCCTTGTTAAACAAACAAACAAACAAACAAAAAGGACTACGTATCTTTCTATGCCCTGAGTCCTACTACTATCCATAAACACATTGCTTTCCAACTCAATAACGATTCATACTTACTCCCATTTATTGATTTTCTTGTATAATTTTACAAAGGAGTACTGCTGTGCCAAAATTCTCCAGGATGAACTCCTTCCCTCTATCTTCTCAGTGGAGTATATCAACACTAAATCTTGCACACTTTACTGAGAAGTCCCCTGATGTTTGACAGAGGGTTGCTTACCACATAAATCAGTGTGTGGAGTAGTTCTAATTCTTATTACTCACCAGGCAGCTGTGCAAAACCACATTTTGACTTCAGCATGCAAAGGGGAAAAAAGGAATTATGTTTTTAAGTTAGAATACTTCCTTGAAGAGCTGGGTGGGCAAAGTTGCCTTTGGTATTACTGATTCCTCCAACACAATACTTTTATGTCATATTCTCTTGACATTACTGGTTTTAACTGGTATTTAACTGATATTATTTTCTAAAATCAAAAGAGTTAATAATTTCTTTGAACTCTCTGTCCTTATTACACAAAAAGAGACCTGGGCACATGCAAAGTGTGTCAGTGCTTAGGTCTGTGCTTGAATCTCGTCTGATACACCAGTACAGACAGCCCTGCAAAAATAACGTTCCTGTAAGATTTCTCTTTAGCTATTCACATTTTAAGGTGTAGCTATCTCTGGTCCCTCAAGCTTCTGGCTTCACTTGTAAGGTACATGTTTCTCCATCCCTAACAGCACTTCATTTTCTGCTGCAGTAACTGCTAGTGTCTGAACAACTGTCTCTATGCTTCAAACAACTGTCTCTATGCTTCAGACCACTTCTCTTCACATCCTTCAGCAGAACCTGCCTTTTCTCTCTTTCCTGCCCTACTGTATTTATTTATATGAATACTTTTGTACTACTTACAGTTACTCAAGCTATGGGACAGCCAGGTTTCAGATCTCTCCCTTGGAAAGTACAGTCAGACATTTTGTTCTGATTCTGCCCATTTTTCTTGAAACATCCTTTTCACCCTAATGACTGCAGGAAGGCTTAGGAGTGGTCTCACCAGTTTCAGGCTGCTGTTGAACTAACACATCTTCACA
The DNA here is from genome assembly GCF_026170545.1 of Melanerpes formicivorus. Classification (NCBI taxonomy): domain Eukaryota; kingdom Metazoa; phylum Chordata; class Aves; order Piciformes; family Picidae; genus Melanerpes; species Melanerpes formicivorus. Next base: position 37,508,096 of record NW_027142353.1, on the reverse strand, counting down.
ACTCCAATTGATCCTTTATTGCTTTCCTCCCATCTACAGCTAAAGTCAAACAGGAATAATGTAAAAGACTAAACCCGCTGACATTTGGTTACATATTTAGTCTTTCCTCCTCTTCCATTTCCCCAGCCACTTCAGGAGAATATTTCCAGGCTCCATAAATGCACAAATACCTTAAAATTATGAAAAACTTGGAAATGGTTCTCAAAGCTAATTAACTGTCATGTTAGTTTTCTATAACAATGCGTGTGATCAGGGCAGTTATCAATCTGAACACTCTCTAAAGAAAAAAAAAAAATACAAACAAAAACAATAGTTTACTGCCCCTTGAGGTTTTTGAGATTTCAAAGAGAAAATGAAATCAAACTATATATGCTCTTTTCATCTGACATTTGAAATATCAGATTGCCAGTAGTCTCGTAAAAGTATCATCCAAATGTGTACATTCAAAGGATCATGGAAACCTCTTTCTCCACATGAGTCATGGCTCCTACATAGCTCAGAAGGTCAGACCAAGCAGTTGGGCTTCTGACTGTAAAGGAATCAGCCTTGAGTCAAATTTCTCTCAGCGGTGACAGGATGATATGTGACGAAAGTTTTTTCTTCTTTGCATTTTTATAAAGGGAAAGAGATAGTGCATGAAGGAGAAAAAAAGAATTCTTTAAACTGCATTATCATCAGCATTAATCCATCACATTTTTCATTACACCTGACTTCCTAAAGAACAGAGAGTGCACACCACTGGGTGACAGCACAACTTTACGTAAGTTATTAATGCACTCCTGTAATCCAGCTCTTTTTAAAGGTAAGCAGTGCAATAAAGCAAATATATGAATAAAGGAGCATCTGAAAAGGGAGAGGGACAAGTTGTCATGACAGAAAAGTCTTCACAAAATTAATAAAAGTTAAAACCTGGCAGCAAAATGAGGCTTATTTAGAACCCTGAACTTGTTCAATCACATTTAAAATGCAAATAAGAATAGAATAGAATAGAATAGAATAGAATAGAATAGAATAGAATAGAATAGAATAGAATAGAATAGACCAGACCAGCTTGGAAGAGACCTTCACGATCATCGTGTCTAACCTATTATCCAACCTACCTACTCAACTAAACCATGGCACCAAGCACCCTATCAAGTCTCCTCCTAAACACCTCCAATGATGGTGACTCCACCACCTCCCTGGCCAGCCCATTCCAATGGACAATCACTCTCTCTGTGTAGAATTTCTTCCTAACCTCCAGCCTAAACCTCCCCTGATGCAGCCTGAGACTGTGTCCTCTTGTTGTGGTGCTGGTTGCTTGGGAGAAGAGACCAACCTCCGCCTGTCTACAAACTCCCTTCAGGCAGTTGTAGAGAGCATGTGGTGAAGGCACATTATGCCCAGATACTGAATCTTGTCCCAACATGTGGACAAGTTCCCCCTCCTCCAGGAGGAAGACAAAAGCCAAGGCATTAGCCAGGCTTGCACGCACCCAGCGCATGCAGTGCTTGTGCTGACACCAAGTATGGGCATAATTCTGGGTTCATGCTTTCTATAGGCTGAAGCCAGTTGTTTCTGAGAGTGCCCATTGGTCAAGCCCAGCCTTGAGGAATCTATAAGTATCACCCCAGTTGGTAAAGAAGTTGCCCCCTCATTCACTTTGTCTCTGTGCTTTCTCAAGAGAGCAACTCTCGAGCTGCAGCCTTTTCCATTGAACTTATTGTTGTTAGCTTCTGTTATACGTGCACACATACCAAAAGCCTCTGCATGCTGAGAAGCAGAGAGGGAGGACCTTAGTGACTGATGTTGAGGAGCCCAGCGTCGCTACAGCCAGTCGTACCGACCGGGAAAGCCCACCGTGCCACTGGAGGACTGGACCGACCCCCAAGGGTAAGACCTTCCCAGTTGCCGGGGAGAAGGGCCTTGATCGATACCAAGCCCACGTATGCCTAGGCCAGCTGTAGCAGGAAAGGAGCCATCACGTGTGCCTCTCTGAGCCCTTTGAATCTCAGGGAAGACTAAAGCATTGTTTGTGCCTATACTGCACCGAACCTGGGACCACTCCGAGAGTCCCGCTGTTCCTTTAAGCTCAGTAAACGAGAATCTGCCACCTAACGCAGCTGCATTCTCTCCCCGAGGTTGTTTGCATCAGCCCTGAGAATCACCATGGTTGGGCTGACCCCCGTAGCTTTGCCTGCTGCCACGTCGTCCGAGCCCACCTACCGGCCACTGTCGTCCTGCCCTGCCATGCGAGCCACGGGCCGACCCCGACCAGGACCAATCCCTGTTGTCTGGAGGGAACAGAATATCGTCCACGTGTTTTCCATCCACTAGCACTCAGTTCAAAGTATCCGCATATAGCAGAGTAAGCGCTGACGCATAGAAAGATTGTAATATTGCTGTGTACAGCCAGAAGCCGCCCGCGTCCCGCCGAGTCTCCATCTAGTGGCCAAGCAGCGGAACTGCACCCTCTGTTATATAAATATAGAAAGGGTTTATAGATAGTTCAATTAAGTCCTAATCATAACACTAAGCCACTTGTGGAATCTATTTCATGAACGTGCACTAGAATATGTATATAAGTTGGTGATTCATTGGTGATTAATAGCTTGACAATTAATAAAAATAATATTTTCATAATTCATATTTCATATTAATAAATTTAATAACCTCTTCACCACAGAGCAATAAGGTCTCCCCTGAGTCTCCTCCTCTCCAGGCTAAGCAACCCCAGCTCCCTCAGTCTCTCCTCATAGGGCTTGTGTTCCAAGCACCTCACCAACTTTGTTGCCCCTCTCTGGACATGCTCCAGCAATTCAACATCTTTCCTAAACTGAGGGGCGCAGAACTGGACACAGTGCTTGAGGTGTGGCCTAACCAGTGCAGTGCACAGGGGCAGAATGACCTCCCTGCTCCTACTGGACACACTGTTTTTGATGCAGGCCAGGATGCCTTTGCCCTCTTGGCTGCCTGGGCATACTGCAGGCTCATGTTCAGCCTACCATCAACCAGTACCCCCAGGTCCCTCTCTGCCTGGCCACTCTCCAGCCACTCTGACCCCAGCCTGTAGCTCTGCATGGGGTTGTTGTGGCCAATGTGCAGAACCCAACACTAAGATGTGTTAAATCTCATGCCATTGGATTCTGCCCATCTGTTCAGCGTGTTGATGTCCCTCTGCAAAGCCTCTCTACCCTCCAGCAGATCGACACCTGTCCCCAGCTTGGTGTTGTCTGCAAATTTACTGTTGATGGACTCAATGCCCTCATCCAATTCATCAATATAGATGTTAAAGAGGATGGGTCCCAGCACTGATCCTTGGGGCACACCACTAGTGATTGGCTGCCAGCTGGATGTGGCACCATTCACCACCACTCTCTGGGCTTGGTAGATTCTGATAAAAGCTCCTGTCCCCAAGTGCTTAATCCAGCAGAACGAGACAGACGGTATCATGAAGCAAAAGAATGTGTAAATACAATGTACCTGGAATTAATGAAGTATTTAATCATAAGGTAAATAATAGAGCAAAAGTAAAAGGGATAGTCAAGGGGGAATAGCATATGGTTTGTGATGACATTTTAATAGAGGTGAGGAAAAGTGACATAAGAGTAAGAGGCTGGTTTATTATTATTTTGGCATTTGTCAAATGAATGAAGCCTGGGTAAGTAACCATGCCTAGAGCTGTGCCCTATTAATGCTACAGGAAGAAACTAATCAGAGATGACATCTCACGTCATTCAACTTCTTACAAGAGAATCTGATTAAAGAAGAATCTTTTGAGTCAGGATGATGCACAGAACTTATCTACCACAAGAACAATTTCCTGTAACATGAAAAAAAAAGTAAAGAATCATAGGAGCCTTGTTAAATTACATTGAAGAAATCATAAACCATAAACAAATATACACACTGTTCCATAAGGCATAGCCAGATTGAGGACACTGAAATTCTTTCTGATGGTGCTATTAATTGCAAATTCAAAGGAACAGAGACCCAATACTACAAATTACAGGGGAAATGCAGGGGAAAAACAGCTTGTTAAAGGCAAAACTAAGAAAATATAGTAGGCTTGAGATTTATGTTATGGCAATATTTGCGTTTGTCTCTGTTGCTGTTCTTGTAGATTTCCATGGTCAATGAAGAGATATTTAAATACCTGCTTTAGGGCTTCTAGATTAGGGTAATTTTACCACAGAGCTGCTCATTTCTCTCTGAGGACTATGAAGAGGTGATAATTCAGATGCATAAGTCTGTATCTGATTAGCTAAATCCCACTTGATACCTTTGCAGTCTTGGGCTGGTGTTATGCCAGATGGCCAAATAGCCTTTCAAAAGCATCTGGAGCCAGAACAAAACCATTCCAGTGCTAGAATTTTTCTACAAGACCTCAAGGACGAGTAAAAGTCTAGTTTACAACCAGTATAAGGTATATTGTGTACTTTTCTTTGAAAGAGCTAAGCATGAGGGATAGTGAGTAGGAGGATGTTTCATTTCTACATGTAAAACCAATACTTAGACTCATTATTTATTCAGAAATAATAATAATAATAATAATAATAATAGTAATAATAATAATAACAACAACAACAACAACAACTGAGCAGGGATGTAAGAAACCACTAGAAAGGAAAAACAAAAGTTTAATAATTCTTTGAGCCATAGTTTCAGCCTGTATCTACTAAGAAGTAGTCGGAGAAAGTAAGAGGTAGATCAGCAACATAATCCTGCACCTAGAATTGCAGAAAGTAAAATGTGTTACCTATGATACTTCAGCAACAATTGGATCTTTGTTTTTTCGGTAAGTGCCTTTAAAGTAGGAATGGTCTATATAACTGTATTTGTTTCCCCAGCTAAGTGCAAAAGAAAATATTCAAATAATGCTCATAAACAGAACATGGTTATACTGTTGAGCAGCCAATTACCTTTCAAACAAGCATTGTTCTTCCTTACTGTACAGAAAGACACAGGCTATAAGAATCAGGGAAGAAACCCCACAGCAACCACGTTCTTGTCATGCTGGACAACGATTTTAGTGTAACACAGATTTTCAAACACCAATTCACCTTTAACTGCATTATCATAATGTGCCTGTGGCATGAGTTGTTTTAAGTGAGGGAACAGATTTGTGGGAGAGTAAAATAGCTGAGAGGGAAAAGTATATTAAAACTTTTATTGATGTGTGGCAGGTTGCCTGTTAATTTGGTATGTATGTACATGTTAACTGAATACACTATGATTGCTCTGAGATAAATGAGCAAATGATGCCATCAGGTATCAGTGCCTATTTGCAATACTCAAGGTCTTTGAAAAGCATTCTGCAAGGCCGAGAGACTGAAATTCATTCATAAGTGTGCATATTGACAGGAATAGTATAGGAAGAGAACAGACAAAAAATGATACCATCTGTTGTACCCATCTTGAAAGGGACAAACAGAAGCAAGATTGGGTGCTTAAGGATTTGGTGACCAGTAACAACATAGATAGCAAATACAGAGGCAGTTTTTGCAGACATTTCTGCCTGAGTTAAGAGTCCTAGATGTTTTTCATTCTTGGTGGAAAAAATTAATTTACTCATTTGCACAATTCCTTTGATGTCCTCATTCTCTACCAGTAGAAAAATAGTAGGCAAGTATCCACTCCTTAAAGAGTGTGTTGTAGGTTTGATTGCATGCCAACAAATTGGAAATTTACCACCTTTACACCCCTGGAGTAAATTCATAAGACAGTTCAGCCAGCATGCAAGGTCAGAGATAAAGCAGCCAGAAAAAAAGCAAGAGCAGCCCAGAGAGAAGAAGAGGAAACAAATTTTGTGTTACAAAATATAAGATATAAAATATAAAATATAAGACCAATTGAATAAGATAAATTTATTTTTTATTGTTCTGTCAAACCCCTAAAACTGTTTATCCTTAAACTTGAATTCTCTGAATAAATCAGGTAATTAGCCTTAAAGTGGTGACAAAGTGACAGCTGTAGAACAGGCTGACCAGGGAGGTTCCAGACTCTTTGGAGACTTTTTCAATATATACCAGCCATGATCCTGTGCAACCTCATCTTGATGAACCTGACTTAGCACAGGGGTTGAACTGGTTGATCCCCCCCATTTAGCAAGAGAGCTGCTTGGGACTGGCACAGGGATCAGCGTGCTCGAGATGAGAGGCACTTCATTTTGGTTTCTTTCTGGGGCTTTTCTGGGCAGGAGGACCTTGGCAGACAGTGAGGACTGGCAGGGTCGTCTACTCTCATGCCTGCTCAAGAGGGTGACATCAGCCGCAGCAAATTTAAATACGGGAGAGCTGAGCCGCGTGACTGCCATTTGGAAGAGAGCTGCCTTCTCACTCAGTTGCAGCTAGCGGCACGTGCTGCATCAGCCGACAGAGTATAGAAGCCTCTGTGGTAGCTTGGACAAAATACAGTAGCAAGGTTCCCCCCATCACCCAGAGCTAGGTTTTCTCCCCTAAGAGGCCAGCATGGCATGGGCAGAGACAGCTGCAGTGGTGGTGTTTTCACCAAAGGGAGGGAGGCGCTGAGTCATAATGGCTCATTCCTGAACAGTTCTTCAGTTGGTCAGTGGCCAGGGATAGGAATGGTGATAACTCACTGCCAAGCTGTTTCCAAAAGATCTGTGTCAACACAGACTGAGGTCAAACTTAAGCAGGCAGGTGTCCAGCCAACTGGCTGCAGAGACTGTGTGGTGAAGAGGTTGTCAAATTTATGAATATGAAATATTAATTATGAAAATATTCTTTTTGTTAATTATCAAACTATTAATAACCGATAAATCACCAACTTATATACATGTCCTAGTGCACGTTCGTGAAATAGATTCCACAAGTGGCTTAGTGTTATGATTAGGACTTAATTGAACTATCTATAAACCCTTTCTATATTTATATAACGGAGGGTGCAGTTCTGCTGCTTGGCCACTAGATGGAGACTCGGCGGGACGCGGGCGGCTTCTGGCTGTACACAGCAATATTACAATCTTTCTATGCGTCAGCGCTTACTCTGCTATATGCGGATACTTTGAACTGAGTGCTAGTGGATGGAAAACACGTGGACGATATTCTGTTCCCTCCAGACAACAGGGATCGGTCCTCGTCGAGAATGCGGCTGTGTTAGGTGGCAGATTCTCGTTTACTGAGCTTAAAGGAGCAGCGGGACTCTCGAAGTGGTCCTGGGTTCGGTGCAGTATAGGCACGAATAATGCTTTAGTCTTCCTTGGGATTCACAGGGCTTAGAGAGGCACACGGCGGCTCCTCTCCTGCTACGGTGGGGCTAGGCATACGTGGACTTGGTATCGATCAAGTCCTTCTACCTGACAACTGGGCAGGTCTTACCCTCGGGGGTCGGTCCAGTCCTCTGGTGGCATGGTGGGCTCTCCCGGTTGGTACGACTGACTGTAGCAACGTTGGATTCCTCAGAAATAGCGAAGGTCCTGCCTCTGGGCTTCTTAACGATACAGAGGCTTTCAGTATGCGTGCATGTATAACAGAAGCTAACAACAATAAGCTCAATGGCAAAGGCTGCAGCTCGAGAGTTGCTCTCTTGAGAAAGCACAGAGACAAAGTGAATGAGGGGGCAACTTCTTTACCAACTGGGGTGATACTTATAGATTCCTCAAGGCTGGGCTTGACCAATGGGCACTCTCAGAAACAACTGGCTTCAGCCTATAGAAAGCATGAACCCAGAATTATGCCCATACTTGGTGTCAGCACGAGCACTGCATGCGCTGGGTGCGTGCAAGCCTGGCTAATGCCTTGGCTTTTGTCTTCCTCCTGGAGGAGGGGGAACTTGTCCACATGCTGGGACAAGATTCAGTATCTGGGCATAATGTGCCTTCACCACAGACTGCTGGAGCCTGGCACCTGAAATGGAAGGCAATGGAGATAACACCTGCATTAGGTGTGAGCAGTTCAATTATCTGCTTAATCTAGTGGCTGAACTTAAGGAAGAAGTTGCTAGACTTAGGACTGTAAGGGAAAGTGAAAGGGAGTTGGATTTGAGGAACCAGGCTCTGCAGGCTCCTCTAGCAGAGTGAGGTGACCCAAGATGGAGCAGAAAACGGATACAGGTCCATTAGGAGACACAAAGTAAAACCCTCACGGCTCCCCTCACCTTCCCAGCTGCCCTTACAAATCAAGTATAGGGCACTGGAAGTTGAATGTGAGGTGAATGAGAATACAGAAGACACACCATCTGGGGTGTTGCCTAAAGCAAAACAGCCTTCCCCGCACATCAGGACTTGTTCTCTTAAAAAAAAGAGGAGGGTATCACAGTCACAGTATCACAGTATAACTAAGGTTGGAAGAGACCCCGAGAATCATCGAGTCCAACCTATAAGCACAGACCCCATGACTAGACCATGGCACCAAGTGTCACGTCTAATCCCCTCTTGAACGTCTCCAGGGATGGTGCCTCCACCACCTCCCTGGGCAGCACATTCCAATGATGAACGACTCGCTCGGTGAAGAACTTTCTCCTCACCTCGAGTCTAAACCTCCCCTGGTGCAGCTTGAGACTGTGTCCCCTTGTTCTGGTGCTGGTTGCCTGGGAGAAGAGACCAACCCCTTCCTGGCTACAGCGACCTTTCAGGTAGTTGTAGAGGGCAATGAGGTCACCCCTGGCCTTCTCTTCTCCAGCCTAAACAATCCCAGCTCCCTCAGCCTCTCCTCATAGGGCTTGTGTTCAAGGCCTCTCACCAGCCTTGTTGCCCTTCTCTGGACACGTTCAAGTGTTTTGATGTCCTTCTTAAACTGAGGGTCCCAGAACAGGAGACAGGACTCAAGGTGCAGCCTAACCAATGCAGAGTACAGGGGCACAATGACTTCCCTGCTCCTGCTGGCCACTCTAATCCTAATGCAGGCCAGGATGCCATTGGCCCTCCTGGCCACCTGGGCACACTGCCGGCTCATATTCAGGTGGCTGTCGATCAGTATCCCCAAGTCCCTCTCTGTTTGAGAGCTCTCCAGCCACTCCGACCCCAGCCTGTAGCTCTGCATGGGATTGCCATAGCCAAAATGCAGCACTCGGCACCTGGACTTGCTAAATGACATCCCATTGGATTCCGCCTATCTGTCCATTCAGTCAAGGTCTCTCTGCAGAGCCTTTCCACCCTCTAACTGACAAACATCTGCTCCTAACTTGGTGTCATCTGCAAACTTGCTGATGACTGACTCGACCCCCTCATCCAGATCATCAATAAAGATGTTAAAGAGGATGGGGCCCAGCACTGATCCCTGGGGGATGCCACTGGTGACTGGCCGCCAGCTGGATGTGGCACCATTCACCACCACTCTCTGGGCTCGAACCTCCAGACAATTCCTAACCCAGCACAGAATGTAGTGGTCCAAGCCTCGAGCTGACAGCTTAGCCAGCAGTTTGCTGTGGGGGACGATGTCAAAGGCCTTGCTGAAGTCCAAGTAGACCACATTCACAGGCCTCCCCACGTCCACCAGACGGGTCACCTGATCATAGAAGGAGATCAGGTTGGAGAGGCAGGACCTGCCCTTCCTAAATCCATGCTGGCTGGACCTGAGCCCTTGGCCATCCTTCAGGTGTGCAGTTATTGCCACCAGGATAATCTGCTCCATCACTTTCCCTGGCACTGAGGTCAGGCTGAGTGGCCTGTAGTTTCCAGGTTCCTCCATCCGACCCTTCTTGTGGAAGGGGACTACATTGGCCAGCTTCCAGTCATCTGGGACCTCACCAGTGAGCCAGGACTGGAGGAATATGATGGAGAGCGGCTTGGCCAGCTCATCTGCCAGCTCTCTCAGCACCCTAGGATGGATCCCATCCGGTCCCATGGACTTGTGAGTGTCCAAGTGACTCAGCAGATCCCGAACTAATTCCTCATGGATTACTGGGGCACTACACTGCTCCCCGATCCCATTGCCCAGCTCTGGAGGCCACTCCTCCTGAACTCCTTCTGCCTTGCTGTTAAAAATTGAGGCAAAGGAGGCGTTCAGGACCTCAGCCTTTTCCTTGTCTTCAGTCACCGTGTTCCGCTCCAGGTCCAATAGGGAGTGGAGGTTCTTCCTGCTCTTCTTCTTATTGTTAATATATTTATAAAAATGCTTTTTATTGTCTTTGACAGAGGTGGCCAGCTTCAGTTCCAGCTGGTCCTTTGCCTCCCTAATTTTATTCCTACATAATCTAACAACTTCCTTGAACATACCTCGAGAAGCCTTCCTCTCCTTCCAAAGGCAACACAGCCTCTTTTTTTCCCTTAAATCCTCCAGGAGCTGCTTGTTCATCCAGGCCGGTCACCTTCCCCGCTGGCTCTTCTTTCGGCACGTGGGAACTGCCAGTTCCTGTGCCTTCAAGAGCTCCTGTTTGAAGTAGGTCCAACCCTCCTGGACCCCTTGGTTCATGAGGGCTTGTACCCAGGGGACTTTACAAATAAGTTTCTTAAACAGGATGAAGTTCGCCCTTCGGAAGTCCAAGGTGAAGGTTCTGTTGGTAGTCTTCCCTATCTCCCTGCATATTGAAAACTTCACTATCTCGTGGTCACTGCACCCTAGGCAGCCTCCCACAATCACGTCTCCCACCAGCCCTTCCCTATTGGAGAACAGCAGGTCAAGCAGAGCCTGTCCCCTGGTAGGCTCGCTTAACAGCTGTGTCAGGAAGCAGTCCTCCATTTGCTCCAGGAATCTTCTGGACTGCCTCCTCTCTGCTGAATTAAGTTCCCAGCAGATATCTGGCAGGTTGAAGTCACCGACAAGGACAAGATCTGATGATCTTGAGACAGCCTCCAGTTGTTTGTAGAACAATTCATCAACGTCCTCATCCTAGTTGGGTGGTCTGTAACAAATTCCAACCAGGATGTCAGATTTGTTAGGCTGCCTTCTGATTTTAACCCACAGGCTCTCAATTTCCTCATCTTCCACCTTGAGTTCTGTAGCAGAGAGTGACTCCCTAATATACAGAGTCACCCCTCCTCCTCTTCTCCCTCGCCTGTCTCTCCTAAAGAGCCTGTAGCCCCCCAGTGTAGCACTCCAATCATGTGTGCTATCCCACCATGTTTCTGAGATGGCGACTATATCATAGTCACCCTGATGGATCAGGACCTCCAATTCCTCTTGCTTATTGCCCAGGCTGCGTGCATTGGTGTACATGCATCGCAGCTGGGTTCCTGACTTCTCAATTGACCCTACCTTGTAGCCTACTCTTTCCTCTACAGAGGGACCGATATCCTCACCCACCCCCTTCAGACCTAGTTTAAAGCCCTCCTAATTTTTATTGGTGATTTCTTCCTGAGTGGAACAGAGGGTCCCATATGTTGGCCAGATCCTTCCCACAGGAAAGTCTGCTGCCTGCCAGGGGCTTGGGTCAGAGATGTTACCAGAAGGCTGCCTAGTCTGGTGCAGTCCTCTCATTACTATCCCTTGATAGTTATGCATCTAGGGAGCAATGATGTTGAAACCAGAGGTCCAAAAGCAATCAAAAAGGACTTCAGGGCTCTGGGAAAACTGGTTGAGGGGTCAGGGGCACAGGTAAATTTTTGATCAATACCCTTAGTTGCAGGGAGGAATACTGAAAGGAATAAGAAAGCAGATGTAATTAACAAGTGGCTCCGAAACTGGTGCCACCAACAGAATTTTTATTTTTTTTTATCTTTTTGATCTTTTTTGATCATTTGTCATTGGCATGTGCTGCCCAGGGAGGTGGTGGAGTCACCATCCCCTGGAGGTGTTCAAGAGGGCATTGGACGTGGCACTTGGTTCCATGGTCTAGTCATGTGGTCTGTGGTGACAGGTTGGACTCGATGATCTTTGAGGTCTCTTCCAACCTTAGTGATACTGTGATACTGTGATCTTGGGAAACTTTCTATGGCACTGGGTCTGCTAGGAACAGATGGAGTACATCTGTCCCACAGGGGGAGAAAAATCCTAGCACATGGGAACAGCCTATCCCACAGAGGTAAAAGGGTTCTAGGAAGGGAGTTGGCAGGTCTCATAGACAGGGCTTTAAATTAGATTTGAAGGGGGAAATGGTTGAAACCAGTCCCCCCAGACAGGAGTCTGAGGGTGGTAAGCTGTAGTCAGTCTTTTCCTCAAATTTTAATAGCAAGATAGGTTGTCTTCCAGACAACTGGCCTTCTGAGCTGGCAGTTGGGTTCAGGGAGCAGTATAGTTTCCCTGTAATCCAGGAGGAAGACACCTGCTTAGCCGCTTGGATCCCCACAAGTCCATGGGACCAGATGGGATCCATCCTAGGGTGCTGAGCAAGCTGGCAGATGATCTGGCCAAGCCACTCTCCATCATTTTTCAACAGTCCTGGCTCACTGGAGAGGTCCAAAATGATTGGAAACTGGCCAACATGGTGCACATCCACAAGGAGGGCCTGTTGGATGAGCCAGGGAATTACAGACCTGTCAGTCTGACCTCAGAGCCAGGCAAGATTATGGAACAGGTCATCTTGAGTGCAATCACACAGCACTTACAGGATGGCCACGGGATCAGGCCCAGCCAGGATTTAGGAAGGGCAGGTCCTGCCTGACCAACCTGATCTCCTTCTATGGTCAGGTGGCCTACCTGGTGGATGTGGGGAAGGCTGTGGATGTAGTCTACCGGGACTTCAGCAAGGCCTTTGACACTGTCCCCCACAGCAAACTCCTGGCCAAGTTGTCAGCCCGTGGCTTGAACAGCAACACTCTGTGCTGGGTTAGGAACTGGCTGGAGGGCCGAGCCCAGAGAGTGGTGATGAATGGTTTATGATATCTGGTCTGAATTACCACCCCTAGGACCAGACAACATGCTCAGATGTTATTAGAATAAACCTTTATTAGAATAAACCAAACCAGGTTGGAAGAGACCTTCAAGACCATGGTGCCACATCCAGCTGGTGGCCAGTCACTAGTGGTGTCCTGCCAGGGATCAGTGCTGGGCCCCATGCTCTTTAACATCTTTATTGATGAACTGGATGAGGGGATTGAGTCCACCATTAGTAAGTTTGCAGATGACACCAAGTTGGAGGCAGGTGCTGATCTGTTAGACGGTAGAAGGGCTCTGCAGAGGCACTTTGACAGGCTGGACAGATGGGCAGCGTCCAATGGCATGAGATATAACACATCCAAGTGCTGGGTTCTACACATTGGCCACAACAACCCCATGCAGTGCTGCACCAGGAGAGGTTTAGGCTGGATGTTAGGAAGAAGTTCTTCACAGAAATAGTGATTGGCCATTGGAATGGGCTGCCCAGGGAGGTGGTGAAGTCACCATCACTGGAAGTGTTTAAAAAGAGACTGGATGAGGTACTTGATGCCATGGTTTAGTTGATTAGATGGTCTTGGGGGATAGGTTAGACTTGATAATCTCAAAGATCTTTTCCAACCTGGTTAATTCTCTTCGCCCTTCCCTTCCCTTCCCTTCCCTTCCCTTCCCTTCCCTTCCCTTCCCTTCCCTTCCCTTGCCTTCCCTTCCCTTCCCTTCCCTTCCCTTCCCTTCCCTTCCCTTCCCTTCCCTTCCCTTCCCTTCCCTTCCCTTCCCTTCCCTTCCCTTCCCTTCCCTTCCCTTCCCTTCCCTTCCCTTCCCTTCCCTTCCCTTCCCTTCCCTTCCCTTCCCTTCCCTTCCCTTCCCTTCCCTTCCCTTCCCTTCCCTTCCCTTCCCTTCCCTTCCCTTCCCTTCCCTTCCCTTCCCTTCCCTTCCCTTCCCACCATTCTATGATTCTGTGATTCTCAGATGAAACCCAAGAAAACAAAACCATAAGTTTAACCCAGTGTAAGAACTGTGGTAGTAATTAGAATTGGAAATAACAATTTATATTCCTATTGCTTTGTCATATAAAAAAACTTCAACAAACTAAATATTTTGAAATAATATCTTCCAACCTATTCTTGACTATTCCAGAAATAGCCTTATGGTGATATAATTTTTCCTGTTTTTAGTCAGACTCTTCCATGCACTTTGTGCATATGTATTACTTTCTTCATGAAATAATTTTCAGACAGAAAGAGGGCTTCATCATCAGTAGCCCCCTACCCCCAAAAAAGAAAAGTTTACTTAGGGGGAAAAAAAGAAAGCAAGAAATCACAGATGTTAAAACCATTTACACGGATAAAAGAAGTGTCAGGTTTTGCAGTGTTGGATTTTTAACACCAGATGGTATTCACTGAAAGTAAAAGTTGCAGTACCACATGACTTCGGTTGTTTCAAAGTAATCATGATTGCCTAAGATTCAGTGTCCTCTCTTAGAATAAGAAAGTATATGGAAGAAAGAAAACATCTCATTTTTAAAATGTTTTGACTGTATTTAGATTTATTACTGTCTTATTAAGAAACATACTTGCCTAATGCTTCTCAGCATTTGAGCATTCAGAAGTGAGGAAACCAATTTAGATTGTGTTTATTTAACCTTTGAGTGTAGTTGTCTATGCATAACTGTCAACTGTTGTATACTATCTGTTGGTTCTTCAGCATTAGTGAGATTCATCAAAATTTCCAGTTAAGCAAATAAGAAGCTACTTGTAAAGCCAAATTTGTGTTCAGTCTCCTGTTACATTTCTTTTAGTTAGCTTACCAGACATAGGTTTGCTGAGTTTATACCGTTTGAGATTCTGCACTTAATAGTGCACTTAAATTATGAAATTCAAATGAAAAAAAGAAAGAAAAAAAAAAAGTGAATTTCCAAATGGTGATGACTCAGTTAAAAAAAAAAAAAAACACAACAAAACTAAAAAACCCCAACACTCACAGTTTTATGGGATTACTACTCCAATTGAAATTAAGAACTGCTCATGTGTAAATGGATGAACATGATTAGATGAATAAGCAAACTACTCTTTAAAGTTGTGTTAGGAGGGGAAAGGGAGAAGAGCTAAAGCAAACAAAGTTGAAAGCATCTGAAAGGATCTAGCAAACAAAGAAATCACTGACAGAATTATTAAATAATCAGTTGAAAGTCTGATTAATTGGACATATAATTTTCATTTTCTGAATTGAAAAGGAAAGATGATAGTTATTCCATCAAAATAAAGTAACAAAAAATATGAAGAGCATGATTTAGATAAATTACATGCAATGTCTCATACAATTTTTCCCCCTCCTCTTCAACTAATTTGCTGGACAGGAAAAATAAAGATTACCACTGAACAATTCATTATTAGAAGCAAAGTACAGAGAAAACTTTATTGCACTAATTTCAGAGCATCAGGCATTCAGCGAAACTCTTCAGTGTCTTAACTGGTATATCTTATACTCTAATTAGTAATATGCCGCTGAAGAACAGATAGCTTTGTTGCTGACAATTGTACTGCATCCATTAATACATATTCACACAAGATCTTCCTTTATACCATATGATTATGTTATCTTTTTTCTTTTTTCCAGACAAAAATCACATCTTCCCATCTCTATACATATTACTGTCTATACATTTTGAACTTGGAATTTATAATCCTATACAAGTTGTTTAGTAGTACATTTCTGAGGCAAAAGAGTATTAGAAACCTGCATCAAGATTAAAATACATGCCAATGTATTCATCCTCTCTGGAGCTATCCATCACTTGGTATTTGTAATAGCAAGTTAACAGCATGATAATACTAGAAAAATCTGAGCTGTATAGATGAGTAAGCATCCTTCTTGTCTTTTGTTGATTATCTCAATCAAAATTGAACTCTTGGGAATGTGAGAATATCCTTTCATTATCTGCAGAGTTCTCTGTTTTGTTTCAAACATATTAGTGATAATATTATGAATAATAGGTAGCAACTGAATTTCCTGTCTGTATTTGCCAGTTTATATATCCATCAGCAAAATGTGGAAATGCAGAAGGAAGAAGGATATTTGTAGCAGCAATTGATTTATTTAAAACAAAAAAGTACTTCAAAATTAGAATTCATAGTGTAAATTATCACCCCATCAAATGAAAGAAAGTGACTGAAAAGAAAGCTTCAAATTTTCTTCTTCTTTTCTCTTGGTAGTACACACTAAGTATTAGGGTTATGTTGCTACCTAAAGGAAGCATTTCAGAGTTGTAAGCATATAAGCATGTATATTTTAGAAGTTCAGTATTTAAACAAGCATTATAATGCATGCCAACAATCATAGCAGGCTTCAGTGGAGAGCCTTATTACAACAGATATTGAAAAAAACACTGGGGTGGCCATCACAGATTAGCAGGACTGGTGCATTAGCAAATGGACATTGTGGGCTCAGGTAGGAAAATATAATTTATTAATCAGAGTCATGATAATGCTGTTAGCTCCCTGTGGTAATTATAGGTGCCAGATAATGTTGATGCATTTAAGGATATGTTGCTATTTTCTATTACAGTCCTAGGATATACAACTGCACTGTCTCAAAAGTGTTCTAAATGAGGAAGCAAATCTTCAAAACAGATCTACATAACCACAAATTTAACAAAAATCTTCTAAACAATACTATAAGATATTAATAAATTAATATAACTGTTTTGAAGAGGGTTGTCTATCTCTGAAACTAGATGTTACTGGAACATGAACTAGGCATAGATCCTTGACACAAAGCAAATATGACAGAGACAGATTAGAATTCAAGGGGAAATATTTGCTTTAATGTGCTGTGCTAAATCAAAGAAACAGAACAGTTGCAGTGAAGGGTACCCCTGGAGATCATCCAGTCCAAACTCATACTCAAAGCACATTCAACTAGAACAGATTGTTCGGGCCTGTGACCAGTCAGGCTTTGTTTGTCTCCGCAGATGGAGACACAACAAATTTGCTGGGAAATCTGTTCCAATGGTCAACCTTTCACAATAAAAAAAGGTTTTACCTATGTTTAAACAGTTTCTCATGTTTCAATTTGTGCCTATGAATAAATGGTGAAAACTGAATTCTTCAGTCTTGTTCTGAAACCAAGTTTTCTGGACTTGTGACTCTTGCAATAAATTCTTGGCAATTCTCTCTGCAATCTTAGGTAGAACCTTTTACACTTTAGCCCATCTGAAGCTTAGTTCTGTCAGGAACTTCTTATCTCTGCTTATTCTATCACCTTCCTAATTACTATATTTTGTCAGTCTCTACCTTTCAGAGATCCTTCCTCAGCAAAGCATGTCCTGCTGCCTTTATGAAGAGAGAGAAAGTTTCTCTCCTCTGTCCATACATTCATTCCAGAGTTCAGCAGCTGAGAGAAAGCAGAGAGCTCTTTGCTGCACGGGCAGTCTGATGGCAGGGCCCTCTTAACACAATATGATACACTGCTTGCAGAAAACTGTAGATGAATGTAAACATTTGTGATAGGTTAAGGCCAACCCACTCCCCACCACAGACAAAAATGAGACTCAGACAAATGGATTGCAAAAAGATGGTGGAAAGTTTAAATGGAAAGCAGTGAATATTTTACAGAGAACCAGAAGCACAGTGGCAAAAGAGATCCCAACGTACACCCAGAAACATCCCATCCCCACCTGAGCATACACCCAACCCAGCCCAGGGCTCGCTCTTCCCCTCCCTGTTAGGCTAACCTCAGCTGGTCAGATTTGAGATTGCCCTCTCTCCCAGCCTTGGGCCTAGCCAGGCCTAAAAGGCCGGGAGACAGCTCCCCCTATTACCAGGTAGCAGTGAGGGAAGACAAGAGAGAGCAGGACTTCTGCAGGTAGATTTATAGGGAGCAGGACATTATGGGATAAAATACGCAGCTTTGATGTCCACCCACTGGGATGGACCCTTTTGGGACACGGGAGGTGTTTCTCATGTGGGCATAGCAGGGGCACCTGGCCCAAATTGCTACAACATTTTAGGGTTTTGTATGAGAGAGAAATCATAGAATCAGCAAGGTTGAAAGAGACCTCAGAAATCATCAAGTCCAACCTATTACCTAATACCTAACACCTCGTGACAACAAAACCATGGCTTCATGTACCAAGTCCAGTCCTTTTTGGAACATGTCCATGACAGTGACTCCACCACCTCCCTGGGCAGCACATTCCAATGGCCAATTACTCTTTCTGGGAAGAACTTTCTCCTCACCTCGAGCCTAAACTTCCCCTAGTGCAGCTTGAGACTGTGTCCTCTTGTTCTGGTGCTGGTTGCCTGGGAGAAGAGATAGAATTCCACATGTCTACAACCTCCTTTCAGGAAGTAATAGACAGCAATGAGGTCACCCCTGAGCCTCCTCTTCTCCAGGCTAAACAATCCCAGCTTCCTCAGCCTCTCCTCATAGGGCTTGTGTTTGAGACCTCTCACCAGCCTCGTTGCCCTTCTCTGGGCATGTTCAAGTATTTCAATATTATTCTTAAATGAGGAGCCCAGAACTGGACACAGTGCTCAACATGTGGCCTAACGAGTAGTGAGTACAGGGGCACAATGACTGCTGGTGTGGTCCTGCTGGCCACACTATTTCTGATGCAGGCCAGGATGCCACTGGCCTTCTTGGCCACCTGGGCGCACTGCTGGCTCAGGTTCAGCTGGCTGTCAGCCACTACCCCCAGGTCCCATTCTGCCTGGCTGCTCTCCAGCCACTCTGTCCTCAGCTTGTAGCACTTCATGGAGTTGTTGTGGCAAAAGTGCATAACCTGGCACTTGGACTTGTTAAATACCATCATGTTGGACTCCATCCATCTGTCAGCCTGCAGAGCACTGCTACCCTCTAACAGATCGACACCTGCCCCTGACTTGGTGTCATTTGCAATAATACATTTAATTCTTCTCACTTGGCATGCTGAATACTTTGAGTGTCTACTTCAATAATTTGTGATGGAGAATTATAACATTTATCCTCCAATTATTTCTGAGGCTCTTGGAGTACATACTTTGAAACTTCCTCAATTTGCTGTGAAAAAAAAAGTTATCATTTTTCAGGGTGTTTTTGCTTAAATGGAGTTGCACCGTGCCATTCCTCTGTTGTCAGTCTACCAGAATCAAATGAAAGTGGATGCAGTTATGAGATTATTGAAAACAAAAACAAATTTCTGAGGGAAAAAAGCATATGAATTTATAAGTAAATGAAAAAGATAAATCATTGTGGCAGTTTAGGCTGGGTGCCTCCTGTTACTGCCACAGAAGTTACACTTCTGGGGTCCTGAGTGTCCAACCCAATAAAGTGGACACAGGAAACAGCATATTTCTACCCATAAATATTGCACCCTATAAATTCATCTGCAAAGTCATTCTCTTCCTCTTTCTTTCCTCTCTGCTCCCATGGGAGATGCACCCTATTAGGTAACAGTGGGGGAGTATCTCAAGGCCTCTTAGGCCTGTCTAAGCCTAAAGCCAGGAGGAGAAGAGGGGCCCAGTTTCAGACCTGGACAGCCTGAGACTAGCCAAGCAGTTCTTGGGGGGAAGAAAGAGCCCTGGGGATTTTTGTGTACACCCTCAAGTGGGTAGAAGGGAAGTGTTGGGGGCCTTTGGGTGTGCTGTAAGGGACTCCATATTCTTTGGGATTCTTTGCCAGTATTCTCTGAGTTCCTGTAAAACACCAATTGCTTTTCCATTTAAACTTTCCATCACTATCTAATCCATTTGTGTGAATGCCATTCTTTTGTCCCTTTCAGTGGCAATACAGGATCTGTCCAGCCTTAAACCAGGACTCTTATGCTTCTATGAGCACCAAGATCCCTTGGCACAACAGACAAGTGTTCCAAACAATCTCTTATTGTCTGCTTTGTCAGTCATGTGCATAGTGAAGAGTTCCTAAAGTACTCATTGAATTGATAGCAGTTTTGAAAGAGTCTGTTTGGTCAACACCACACATTCATGCAGATTTGTATAATAAAACATAAAAGCTTCCTAGGAAACACTAAAATCTGTTAGGTCAACAATTGCATAATTCTGCCACATGGCATTCATTTAAACTTTCTTGAATTTCTTCCTGAATGTGTGTGAATCATAAAATCATAGGATAATTTGAGTTGGAAGAGATATTAAAAATCATTTAATTCCAACCTCCCTGCCATGGGCAGGGACACCTCCCAGTAGACCAGATTGCTCAAAGCCTCATTCATCTTGGTCTTTAACAGCTGTTATGATTGTAAAAGGCTATAAATATTCAATAAGCAGAATGATTAATACAAATATTAATAACTTTATTAATCATAAAAATCTCATGAAAAATATTAATATAATCTATTTACTGGTTCAAAATATTTGGTTGTGGAACAGATAGCTCACCATCAGGAACAAGTAACAATTTAAACAATATGTACAAAAATCCAGAAACAACAAACAGCACTTTGAACTGTAAAGAGAAAAAAGGGAACATCGGCAGCAAAGCCGGAGATTGCCCAAAAGGTGGGAGGAACTCCAGAACTCCCTTGGGCAACAGACCTTTGATAGATGCTTATAAAAATTAGATATTGTAATTACTCACTGGTCCTGATATCCCACGGCACATGTGGGAATTTAAACAAAACCAAAATGGCGTTGACCACGTGGAAGTTGCAGGAGCACAGTTTCACTTTCTGTTGCTGTCTGTAGCTTATTGCTGAGACACAGGATTTATTCCTGAAGGCTTTGTAGCTGAAAGCTTTGTAGAAAAGAGGTTCTTCTGCTGCAATCCTCTGAAGTGGCACTCGTTTCTTCTTGCAATAAAACGAAGCTGTCCCAGGGACTCAACTCCTCTGGGGGTTCATCTTTCAGCCTGGCAAGATGCATCTGTCTGTTCCTGGGCTCTACAATGCTAATACAGCAGGAGGTCTTTGCAGTCCTGTCTGGGTAAACTGAAACATAGTTTGGCAACCAAGTGAGGCTTGTGATTTCTTCCAGAACATGGACAATTGCAAGGCAAGGCTCTGGCTCTTTGGGCTGGTACTTATAGATTTCCTGAGACAATAATGGCCAGTGACAACATAGATTGAGAGATAAAACCCTGACACTGTAACCTATAGAATGGGTTTTCTCCAAATTTGGACAAAGGTACACCCACCTGGCCCACTTGGGCCCCAGGACATGTTCAGGAAAGCTTGGGCGATGTGGGCATTTTCCTGAAAAAACAAACCTTCTGGCTCCTGCCCCATTGTCTGGTTCAGAGCATTTTTGAGGCTTTTTGTCCCTTTGGGACATCAGCAAAGGTTTATGCATTAATATTTTCTTTTAAGCATTCATTTATTTTGACTTTTTTTCCTGAACCAGTTTATGAAAGAAAGGAGATAAGGTGTTAAAGAACCATAAAATATGAAATTACTTCCCTTTTTCATTATAACATTTCCCATGAGGCACTACTTTTTAAAAGGTGTGCAAGGACTAGGGCTGATGTTCATGTGGCAGAGGATGGCAAGAAAAATGAGTTGGCAGATGTGCTTGCTAAGTCACTATCCATTATTTACCTGAAGTCCTGGCTAACTGAGGAGGCTTCAATGGACTGGAGAGTAGCAAATGTAAAATCTACAAGAAAGGATGAAAGGAGGATCTGGGAAACTATAGACCTGTCAGTCTGACCTCAGTACCAGGGAAGGTCATGGCACAGATCATCTCAAGCACCATTACATGACATACAGAGAACAACCAGGGGATCAGGCTCAGTCAGCATGGGTTTATGAAGGGCTGGTCCTGCCTGGCTAACCTGATACCCTTCTATGACATGATGACCTGGTTATTAGATGACGGAAAGGTGGTGGATATTGTCTACCTAGACTTTTGAAAAGCCTTTGACACTGTTCCCCACAGAATTCTCACGGACAAACTGGCTGCTTGTGGCTTGGATGGGCACACACTCTGCTGGGTAAAGCACTGGCTGGGTGAAGAGGTCCAAAGAGTGGTGGTCAATGAAGTTAAATCCAGCTGGCAGCTGGTCACAGGTGGTGTTCCTCAGGGCTCAGTGTTGGGATCACTTCTGTTTAACATCTTTACTGACGATCTTGATAAAGACATACAGTGTGTCCATACACATGACACCAAGTTGGGTGGGAGTGTTGATCTTCATGAGGGTAGGGAGGCTCTACAGAGGGACTTAGATAGATTGGATAAATGGGTCAATGTTAATGGGATATGCTTCAACAAGGCCAAATGCCAGGTCCTGCACAAACCCAAGCAATGTTATAGGCTTAGGGAAGTGTGGCTGGAAAGCTGTCTGCCAGAAAGAGTCTTGGGGGTTCTAATTGACAAGCAACTGAATATGAGTAAGCAGTGTGCCCAGGTGGCCAAGAAAGCCAAAGGCATCCTGGGTTGTATCAGAAATGCTGTGTCCCGCAGGAGTAGGGAGGTGATTGTCCCCTTGTACTCAGCTCTGGTGAGGTCACACCTTGAGTATCGTGTCCAGTTTTGGACACCTCGATACAAGAGAAATTTCAAGGTGCTGGAGCAAGTGCAGAGGAAGGGGAATGAAGCTGGTGAAGGGTCTGGAGTATAAATCTTATGAAAAGTGACTGAAGGATCTGGGGCTGTTTAGTTTGGAAAAGAGGAGGCTGAGGGGAATCCTCATTGTCACTGTGTGATTTTCATCAATACAACCAGATCTTAAATACACCTTTCCTCTTCCCCTCCCTTTCTCCTAAGCCTAGTTCTGCTACCTCCTCCCCTAGAGTAGTACAGAGGGGAAGGAAATCAGGTTGCTGTCAGATGCAGTCTGTTCCATGTTGCTCCTGACTCCTTCTTCCTTAGGAAGAAAACACAGTTCTGCAGCAATATGGTGACCCTCCCAAGGACAGTCTTTCATGAACTTGTCTAACTGGTATGAATCCCTTCCACATGCTGTAGTCCTTCCAGCTCTGTAACACTCTAGCATGGACTTGCCTCAGAATAACAGCCTGCTTTGAAATCAGTCTCTTGCTCCAACATGGTGTCCACCATGGGCTGCTCCATGGTTGATCAATAAGTTTTGCAAGTGCTCAGCCTGTCATTTTACAGTGGACCAAAGGGGAACGGTTGTTCTGGCATGCCTCCTCCTCTCCTTCCTCACTCACTGTATTGTGCTCATGATTGTCTCTGTCTTGTCCCACTCCTTTCCAAAGCAGAAGATTTCCCAAAAAAAGGAGTTTCCCCTCTTAAATACATTATTGAAGAGGCACTGATTGGAAGCCTTTGTCCTGTCACTACAAGCCTTGATAAAATGTTCCTCTCCATCTTTCTTGTAAGCTTCTTGTATGTATCGAAATTCTCCCCCGAGCCTTCTCTCCTTCAGGCTAAACAACCTTAACTGCTTCAGACATTCTTCTTTGGAGAGCAGTTTCTCTGCTCTTTTTATGGCCATCCTCTTGACTCACTTCAACAGTTCCACACCTTTCTTGTACTGGTGTCCTCAAAACTGATTATGTTACTCCAGGTGGATTCTCATGAAAGCAGACTAAAAGGGCAGAGTCATCTTCTGTGACCTGTTGGTATATACTTTTTTTTTTTTTTTAATGCAGTCCATGATACAATTAGCTTTCTGGGCCGCAATAACATATTTCCTGATGATGTTCAATTTTCCATCCACCAGTATACCCAAGTCCTTCTCCAGAGGGCTGCCTTGGGTTTAATCATTCTTTAGTTTGTACTGATATTGGAGATTCCTCTAACCCAGGGGGTTCGGGGGGGGAACCCTCCTCTGTCCGGAGGAGGGAGTTTTGTTCTGTATTACTTTCTTCGCTGTGTATTTCTGTATATATATTGTAAATACTGTATATAGTGTATATATCCACTGCATTTAATCCTGCTTGCAAAAATAGCATATCCTTTTCTTCTCCGACTGAGCTAGCTGTGGTTTCTTTCTTTGTGGGGGAGGGAGAACAAACCTTCTCTCACAACCACACTGTCCCTTTTACAGGTTGTGTGCTGAGTAGAGGGCACAACTCCATATGCAAGTCCCAGTTGTGTTCCAATATAAGTGACATCTTTCCATGAAGAAGTCAGTCTCTAGCAATATGCAGGTTACATTCTATTGCTAAACTAATCCAACTGAAAGTTAGTAATTAGTTATTGTAGTGGTTTGAGCCTTAACTGGGATTTAAGAGCTCAGATGGCAGGGCCAAGGCTGAGAATCCCCACCCTGCTCCCCCCTCCTCTTCCTGATAGAGAGAAAAAGAAAGGGAAGGAGCAAATCTACCAAGAAATAATGTGGAGTTGGTTTGGAAGTAGAGAAGTAAAAATTTTCTTTAAACAATATATACACATATATATATATATTTATTTTTAATATATATATAAATAAAAATAACAGGAAGGGTTCACAAGGGTAAGGAACAAGAATGGATGGGGAAAAATATGTATACAAAACCAGTCCTCTGAAGGCCTTTGAAGAGGCATGGATGTAGCAGGGAGGAGGAGGAACAGGCTTGACCACATCTCAGAGAAGCAGGAAGCTAGCAGCAGTCCTCTCTTCCAGGCAAGGCAGAAGTTATAGAGCCAAATGGCTGCAGTATCGTCCTTTTTATAGGCTTGCTCGACAGGGAGGGGGAGTGGAACAGATTAACTCAGTTCCCCAGGGGGAAAACACTCTCCAGGGAGAGCAAGGCTCTCACAAGCCCTCCCCAACCCCTACTCTCAGGACGGGTGTAACCCATCACAATCCAACCCTCTGTTCAACTTCCACTCTCCTGTCATAGCCCCTTCATCCAACCTTGACATGTGGTATTCGAATCCTTGATGCAAGTCCCTCTTTCTTCCAGCTCTCTCTCTCTCAGGGCAGTCTCTCCCTCTCTGGTGGTGGTCAGTGTAGGTGGTGTTTGATCTGAGCAGGGATGTGGAGAAGAATCAGGAATCAGTCTGTCTTTGAAAGGGAGAGAAAAAATCAGGAACAGTCCATTGTTGTTGGGAAACAGGGACAGTGAGTCCCGTATGCTAGGCTAGTATTAAAGTAGGAGAGAAAGAAACTTAGAACAACTTATAGCTATTATACAGTGACTATATTACATTGGTGTGTGCTGCCCGATCTGAGTTTATCCCCTCTCAGCCAGAGTCACACTCCATTGTGGATTACACTGAATGTCCCCAGTTTCTAACATGACCCAGTATGTGTGACCAGGCCCCTCAGCAGATACCACCCCTCAGGTTGGTTTGCCCCCACCAGCATCAGGGAAAACCCACACCAACTTCCCCAGAAAGTTTTTCTCAGAAATTACAGGAACTCTATCTCCACTGTTTGCAGCAGGTCGGACTGGGCAGGACCAGCTCAGTTCACAGATCCTCTGCTGTTCACTGACCAAGTGGCTTGAGCTAGGTGTTTTTCCCAGTTCTTAAAGGTTCCACCCCCCATGGCTTTTAGTGTGGTCTTTAGCAAGCCATTATAGTGCTCAACCTTCCCCACAGCTGGTGCATGGTATGGGATGTGGTAAATCCATTCAATCCCATGTTCCTTCGCCCAGTCCCTTATGAGATGGTTCTTGAAGTGGGTTCCATTGTCTGATTCAGTCCTCCCAGGGTTGCCGTGACTCCACAGGACATGTCTCTCCAGGCCCAGAACAGTGTTGCGAGCAGTGGCATGTGGTACTGGGTAGGTTTCCAGTCACCCTGTGTTTGTCTCCACCAGGCCTCTCCGTACTTATATTTCGACCGTCTCCCCCCATACCACAGAGGCTTCATGCTCTTAGCCTGCTTGATGGCAGCACAGATGTCACACTCATGGATAACCTGTGAGATGGTCTCCATAGATAGGTCCACTGATTTGTCCCAAGCCCACCAGTATGTGGCATCTCTCCCTTGGTGGCCAAAAGTGTCATGGGCCCAGCAAGCTAAGAATAGCTCACCCTTGTGTTCCAAGTCCAAGTCTATTTGGGAGATTTTAGCAGCCAGATCTGCTTGGTGGTTGTGCTTGTGTTCCTCAGTGGCTCTGCTCTTGGGGATGTGTGTATCGATGTGTTGCAACGTTATTGGCAGTCTCTCCAGGCAGGCATCAATGTCTTGACACAGGTCAGCTGCCCAAACAGGCTTCCCTTTTCTTTGCCACCCGTTCCTCCTCTCTTCTGTCAGCCATCCCCACAAGGCATTGGCTACCATCCAGGAGTCACTACAGAGATACAGCACTGGCCAGTTCTCTTGTTCTGCCACATCCAGGGCCAGCTGGACAGCTTTTAGCTCTGCGTACTGACTGGATTCGCCTTCTTCACCCCTTGCTTCCACCACTTGCCTTGTTGGGCTCCAGATAGCTGCCTTCCATCAGCACTTGCTTCCTACAAGCCGGCAGGACCAATCTGTAAATAGAGCATAGCTCTTCCATTGTCAGGGAGATCATTATATGGGGGAGCCTCCTCAGCATGGGTCACTATTTGCTCTGGTGGCATTCTGAAGTCAGCACCCTCTGGTCAGCTGGTGATCAATTCCACTATGCCAGAGTGTTCGAAGCTCACCACCCGAGCTCGCTGAGTTGTCAGGGCCATCCACTTACTCCAGGCGGCATCTGTGGCATGATGTGGGGCTGAGCCTCTCCCTTTGAACATCCAGGTCAGGACTGGAAGACTTGGAGCTAGAAATAGAGGTGATCAGTCCCAATTACCTCAGAGGCAGCCTGGACACCCTCATAGGCAGCTAGGATTTCCTTCTCTGTTGTGGTGTAGCTGGCCTCGGAGCCTTTGTACCCCTTAATCTAGAAACCTAGGTGCCTGTCCCTGGTTTCACCAGAACCTTCTGCCACAAGCTCCACGTAGGAACATTCTCACTGGCCACAGTGTACAGTACTGTGGTGGTTTGAGCCTTAACTGGGATATAAGAGCTCAGATGAGGGCCAGGATGAACACTCCTCCTGTGGTAGTGAGAAAAGTTCAATTCTACCCCCACACACAAACCACAGCTAACTCAGTCAGAGAAGCAAATGGAAAAGGCTGTATTTTTACAAGCAGAATGAAATACAATTAATATATACAAAATATACAGTACTTACAGTACATACAAAAATATAGAGGAAAGAACGTAATACAGAAAACTCCCTCTGGAGGAGAATCCCCCTCTGGGTCCTCCCCAAAAGCCCTTTCCCCCTTCCTCCTTTTTTCCCAAAAAGGATTAGAGAGAAAATGGATATTAAGGGAATTTTTGTTAGTTCAAAACAGCTATTAAGGGGAAAAAAGAGGTTAGTTTTCTTATCTCATTAGTCCAAGGTCAGCACCACCAAGAACAGAAGAAAGAAGACAGCTGCCCAGACTGACTGAACAGACTGAACTGAAACTAAAATCCTTAAAGTTACATTTCTACTGATCTACCAATGAAATTAGTTTAGAACTATCTTTGTTTTCCTTTTACACCAAAACATTCATCTAGAGAATTCAGTAGCTGCCTTTTCCTTAAAGGCACCACCTAAAACTGTCACAATCCACCCTTTCTAAACAATTTCATTGGCGGTTCATACTGTCCATTCAATCTAAAACAATATCTACAATTTGTAAGTAAAGTTCATAGTCCATTCCGGCTATCCTCAGATGTAGATGATTCAGAAATCCAAGAAAATCAGGAAACAAGAAAACAGAAAACAGTTTGTTTCTTCACAGACGAAGCAAAGAATGGGAATCAGGGACTCTCAGGTCACTCAGGGCTCTCAGGGTTCTCAGGGTTCATGCATCATAGATTCCTCATGGATTCGTCCTTTGGGCGCTATGTATCTGTACAACACGCTGCATATATATATGTAACAATAGCAGGTAGGGTTCACAAGGATAAGGAACAAGGATGGATGGGAAAAAAGAAATATGAAATACAAAAACAGTCCTTTGCAAAGGCAGAGATGTAGCAGGGAGGACCACGTGGTAAAGAAGCAGGGAAACCAGCGGCAGTCCCTGTCCAGCCAAAGGCAGGGGCCAAGAGAGCTAATGGCTGCAGTGTCCTCCATTTTATAGCCTTGCTGGGCAGGGAGGGGGAGTGGAACAGATTAACTTAGTTTCCCAGGAGGAAAACCCCTTGCAGAGGGGGCAATGCTCTCAACAGGCCCTCCCCCCTACTTCCAGGATGGGTGTAACCCATCACAAGCACATTCTTAATCCCTGGCCCATTTTGAACAGGTCCCAGAGCCATAGCGTGGATCACCTCTCATTTTATCTGGTCAAATGTTACGTGCTGCTCAGGACCCCATATGAAATAATTTTTCTTCTTTGTTACATGGAAGAGAATTGCACAACTTGACTGTATCTAGGAATATGGATTTTCCAGAATCCCACAAGCTCCAAAAAGGATTGTGTCTCTTTCTTGTTCGTGGGTTGCACCATAGTGGCTACTCTTAAGGGATATGGCGATGGTCATCTTGCCATCAAACACCCAGGAACTGGATCTCCCTGGCAGGCCCTTTTACCTTGCTCCTCTTTATGGCAAAGCCAGCCTCCAACAGGATATCAATTATCTTCTTACCCTTCTGATAAACTTCCTCTGCTGTCTCACCCCATACAATGATGTCATTGATAAACTGCAGATGCTCAGGGGCTCCACCTTTCTCTAAGGCAGTCTGTATCACCTTATGACAGATGGTTGAGCTATGGACACAGCCTTGAGGCAACTGATTCCATTGGTACTGTACTCCCCTCCAGGTGAAAGCAAACTGTGGCCTGCATTCTTCTGCAATGGGAACAGAGATAAAGGCATTAGCAATTTCATTTGTGGCATACCACTTGGCCACCTTCAATTCCAGCTCATACTAGAGCTCCACCATGCCTGGCACAACAGATCGGAGGAGTCACTTCATTCAGGCCACGGTAGTCCACAGTCAATCTCCATTACCATTTGACATCTGCACTGGCCGTATCGGGCTGCTGAAGGGTGAGTGAGCCTTGCTGATCACCCTCTGGCTCTCCAGTTGTTGAATCAGTTGGTGTATGGGGTGCAGAGAATCTCTGTTGGTCCTGTATTGCCTGCGATGTACTATGCGAGAGGAAATAGGTAACTTCAAATCCTGCACCTTATGGCTGCCCACTACAGAGGGGTCATCTGACAGTTCGGGTGTGGTAGACAGCTGTTCTTTGCCTGCAATCTCTACAGCTGCCACCCCAAACATCCACTTGTGCCCCCTAGGGTCCTTGAAGTATCCCTCCCGCAGAAAGTCAGTGCCAAGAATGCAAAGTGCATCTGGACCTGTCACTATGTTGTGCTTTCCTCATTTATTCCTGGTCAGGCTTATCTCAGCCTGCAGTGCAGTCAAATCTTGTGAGCCCCCTGTGACTCCCTGAATGCTTATGGGCTCAGCCCCTTTGTACCTCGATGGTATCGAGGTGTATTGGGCTCCTGTGTCCACCAGAGCTCAGTACTTCAGGGCTTCTGAAGTGCCAGGCCATTTCACACAGACATCCCAGTACACTCTGTTGTCCCCGGCCTCCACCTGGCTGAAGATAGGGCACCTCTAATGCTGGCGGTGATGCCCACACTTGTCACAGGGTCCTGTGTTACTAGGAGAAGGGTCTCTTGAGCGAGAGGGATCACTCTGGGAAACTGGGGCAGCCTTTCTCCTGGATTTCTCCCCACTGTGGCCACCTTGCAGTTCCCTCACTCTGTTCCAGAGGGCAGAGGTGGGTTGGCCGTGCCAGCTGTCCATGTCCTCTCCATGGTCACAGAGGATCCTCCACAGAGACCCCCTTCACATCCCCTGATTGGCTTGGGGTGATCTCCTAGGGGGAGGTCACCTATTCCTGATTGCTGAAACATGGACCCATTCTGAAGGAGAAGGGGAAAAAGAGGTATCATTCCCCTTTTGCAGTTCAGACATGGAGGTCTTGATCTCTTTAACAATGTCTTTAGTCATAGTTTCTGTGGCTGAGATTATGGGTTTCTGATTTACACTGTCCTCATATTCCCTTAAATCATTAGCAAACTCACAGACAGTTTTAGGACTTCCATCCTGTCCACTCAAGAGTATCCCTCCTAATGTGTTAGCATGTTTTTTAGGGGCACCCTGGGTGAGTCTCTTTACAAAGGACCATCTCGTAGGCACCTCATATGGGGAGCTGGTCATCTCCATAAATTATTTCCAGCAGAGCCATCTGTCTCAAATACTGAATGTCCTGTTTCATAGTTGTCCATTTAATTGGGGCCCAGGGCAGGTCATCTCTTGAGCGGTACTGGCTCTTTATGCCATTGAGGATCCAGGCCCAGAGAGTGTGTATTCCATTGAGTTTGGCTAACTCTTTCTCCAGACCAGCATTACGAGTCAGACAACCTAAAAGCTTCGCCTCCCTCTTATCCAGGTCCACCATTTCTACCCCCTTGTCCCAACATCTCAGGGCCCATCTTAGTATTGGCTCACCCTCTTTCCATGCGTAATCCAGATGAGATAGCCTTAATTACTTTCTGGGTAGAGATAATAAGTTATTGTTTCCTCATCTGAATCACCTTCATCCACTGCTGTGTTCTGTGAGATGCTGAGCCCCTCCAATGTGCCTTCCTCACCATCTGTGCTTGGAGATGATTTTTGCCTTCTTTTCCTGTGTGTGGTGACAGATGCTAGAGAAACTGCATTGGCAGGAGCATCAGAGGTTAAGTGTGGAACTGCTGATGTTGGGGCAAACCCTTGTGCCTGAGGCTGAGATCTGGCACACTCACTACAAGCTGACCCCTCCCTCATTGTGTTTACTTAGTGTTTACAATGCTGATCCCCTTACAAAAGACTGCCTTATCACTCTGCAAAGAGCTCTTAAGGGGTTAGCTCTTCCTCCACCCAACATGGTCACAGCAAATGCCCCTAATAAGGATTATATTTAAGCATATAGAGCATATTGTAATGTAAAGTAATTTTCCGTTACAGGCATTTTTATCTACACCATTAGTTTCATAGCTCGCTTCAGGAAAATGTCCTATGATAGAGAAATTACCACTGCCAGTAAAATTCAAAGAATTCAAGAGGCACATGCTCAACTTCATTGGTAAATTTTTCATTCAGTTGAGCAACATCTCTATCATTAACCACACCACATGGTAAGTTATTAATTTGTAGATATGGGTCCAAAAGATCCAGCCAAACACCCATGAAAAGCTTGGAACATCAGATTCTTCAAAATTAACATCTCTACTTCCAATCCTTTTCTTTCAAACAAAGTATTACTTTCCAAATAGAATATTAATCTCCAAGCCCCGCGTTGGAGTGCCAAAAATACTGTGGTGGTTTGAGTCTTAACTGGGATTTAAGAGCTCAGATTGAGGGAGCAAGGCTGAAAATCCCTCCCCCGCTCCCCCCTTCTCTTTCCCAAATGAGAGAAAAAGAAAGGGAAGGATCAAATCTACTGAGAAATAGTTTGGAGTCAGTTTGGAAGTAGAGAGGTAACACTTTTCCTTAAACTATATATATGTGTGTGTATACATATATATATAAAAAACAATAACAGGAATGGTTCACAAGTGTAAGGAACAAGGATGGATGGCAAAAAATATGTATACAAAACCAGTCCCTTGAAGGCCTTTGAAGAGGCATGGATGTAGCAGGGAGGAGAAGGAACAGGACTGACCATGTCACAGAGAAGCAGGAAGCTAGCAGCAGTCCTCTCTTCCAGGCAAGGCAGAAGTTAAAGAACCAAATGGCTGCAGTGTTCCTTTTTATAGGCTTGCTGGACAGGTAAGGGGAGTGGAACAGACAAACTCAGTTCCCCAGGGTGAAAATGCCCTCCAGGAAGAGCAAGGCTCTCACAAGCCCTCCCCACCCCCAGCTTTCAGGATGGGTGTAACCCATCACAGTTATGTATAAAGCTGCCCTCATTAAGTAAGCTGAGAAAGGTAAAATTAGAAATTTGTGAAGCTTGACTAAGTACTTAACTCCAGAAAAAAATTTATTGGATTCCAATTTGAAGAATTAAAATTCTATTAAGGTTCTCAAGAGGCTGCTATGTCCATCTTGGTGTATCCTACAATTTTACCCAGAGTAACCCCTTAATAGAAAATGCTCATCTGAAGTATCTCCCAGCTATGAATGGTAAAGTTGCCTTTATGAAGTGCACAAGAGAAAAAGGTAGGAAACAGTGAGGACTTGCAAGTGCTCCTTGCCGCCACTGTGCTTGACAAAAGGATCTAAAAAAGAAAAATAAAAAAAATTTAAGAAGTAAACAAACATACTTCATTAGCAAAAAGTCTTACCAAAGTATCGAAGTGAGAAACAAAACAATTATTTTCCTTTGAAAACAATCAGTGAAGTGAAGCATCTACAAAAATTGGATATGCCTATCTGTAATTATAGGAAGTAAAACTTTGATGTAACAGTGTTGCAGTTTAATCCCATTCGGCCTGAAGGCACAGGTTCAGCCATCTCCAGAAAACCAGGGCTCCTTCGTGCATAGCAGTGACTTGGGAAGACAACCCCTATTACTCCAAATATCTCACTCTTCCTTCTTCCTCCTCCAGCTTTATATGCTGATCATGATATCATATGGTATGGGTGATTCCTTTAGTCAGCTGAGGTCAGCTATCCCAGACATGCCTTCTAACCTCTTGTGCACCTCCAGACTACTCACTGGTGGGGTGGTATGAGAAGCAGAAAAGACCTTGAGTCTGTGTAAGCAGTGCTCAGCAATAGCTAAAACATCCCTGAATTATCAGCACCGTTTTCAGCATAAATCCAGAACATAGCATCATACAAGATAATATGAAGAAAATGAACTCTATCCCACCCAAAACCAGAACAAACAATCATGTCATTAGCAGGACACAGAGATTTAGGTCAATGTTTTATAATACTTTGTGGTGACAGTGCCTGGAGTTAAGTGCCTATGTGAGGATATGTTATATGTCATTAATGGACTAATGGTCAACAAATCCTTCCTAGAAAAATCTGCGTCATCAGTTATGTAACTCACCTATGGACATCTATCTATATGAATGGAATAATAAGTGTTTGGAAAGAAGAATGTTAGGGTAATAAAAAAGTTGTAATAAAGGTGGAGGTGATGGAGAAAATATGAAATATTGGCGGCAAGAAGAATGGCAAAAAAGTACAAGAAAATTCTCACTTTAATGAAATGTAATAGGGTTGGGGAGAGCATTTTTGGTTTAAGTGGTTGAAACTAGGAAAAAATAAATCCTTAAGATCATAGACTGGAGACAACAATTCAGTATTGTCTGGGGAATATAGTATATGTTCTATTATTTTTATCTTTTCTTTCAGTCCTGTGATCCTGCATCATTCCAGCTTTGTAAGTTTAGCCTTTTCTATGAACTTTTGACTATACTGGAAATCCAATAATCATGTCATATACCTTTAGGCAATTTCAGCTCAAGTGTGGGACAGAAGAAATCATTGTGGAGTAAGGACTTTACCCCAGAGACCCAGCCTCAATGTTGCTTGGTGTCATGAGTTTAGCCAATGCAATCTGGTGGTGGGTATTTAATATCATGTTAATGTCATGCCAGTTTCAAAATGAAAGTGCTGACTGAAGCAAAGTATTGTGGGGCTTGTAGTTCAGATTGCAACGATAGGCTTCCTGTTTCTATTTGCTGCTTCCAGTTTTTGGGTGTTGGTCTTTTCAGCTGGGCTGTCTGCAGGCCTGGGGTGTAGTTGGGGTCTTTTTATGGCTGGTTCTGCTGCTCTTCAATTAAAACTTGTTACAATAATTTTGTATATTTTTTTTTCTTTTTCTGTATTTTTTTTTCTCTTTGTATATGTTGTGAACACATGTTAATATGTTCACTTTCCAGGGACCTCTGTGGCCTAGTCCTGGTTGTGTTACATAAAACCTGTGGTGAAGAGGTTATTAAATTTATTAATATGAAATATGAATTATGGAAATACTATTTTTATTAATTATCAAACTATTAATAACTGATGAATCACCAACTTATATACATGTTCTAGTGCACATTCGTGAAATAGATTCCACAAGTGGCTTAGTGTTATGATTATAACTTAATTGAACTAGTTACAGACTATTTCTACATTTATATAATGAAGGGTGCGGTTCCGTTGCTTGGCCGCTAGATGGTGACTCGGTGGAATGTGGGCAGCTTGTGGCTATACACAGCAATATTACAATCTTTGTATGCGTCAGTGCTTACTCTGCTAGACACGGAGTGCTAGTGGATGGAAAACATGTGGAAGATATTCGATTCCCTCCAGACAACAGGGATCGGTCCTGGTCTGGGTCGGCCCGTGGGGTCAGCCCTCAAAGTCGGCTCGCACAGCAGGGTGGTTCAGTTCAGTTCAGTATTCCTAAGGTTGGAAGGGACCTCAAAGATCATCGAGTCCAACCTGTCACCACAAACCTCATGACCTCCTCAAGGAGGACACTACTGCCCACTGCAGTCTTGAACTCACAACCTTCCCATTAAGGGTCTGATGCACTACCAACTGAGCCACAACTTCCCGGGTTCGGTGCAGTATAGGCATGAATAATGCCTTAGTCTTCCCTGAGATTCACAGGGCTCAGAGCGGCACACGTGGTGGCTCCTCTCCCGCTACAGCGAGGCTAGGCATACGTGGGCTTGGTATTGATCAAGTCCTTTTTCCTCGGCAACTGGGCAGATCTTACCCTTGGGGGTCGGTCCAGTCCTTCGGTGGCACGGTGGGCTCTCCCAGTCGGTACGACTGGCTGTAGCGACGCTGGGCTCCTCAACGTCAGTCACTAAGGTCCTCCCTCTCTGCTTCTCAGCATGCAGAGGCTTTCAGTATGAGTGCATGTACAACAGAAGCTAACAACAATAAGCTCAATGGCAAAGGCTGCAGCTCGAGAGTTGCTCTCTCGAGTAAGCACAGAGACAAAGTGAATGAGGGGGCCACTTGTTTACCAACTGGGGTGATACTTATAGATTCCTCGAGTCTGGGCTTGACCAATGGGCACTCTCATAAACAACTGGCTTCAGCCTATAAAAAGCGTAAAGCTAGAATTATGCCCATACTTGGTGTCAGCATGAGCACTGCATGCAGTCATGGGGTCTGTGTTGATAGGTTGGACTCGATGATCCTCAAGGTCCTTTCCAACCTAAGTTATACTGTGATACTGTGATACTGTGATGCGCTGGGTGCATGCTGGCCTGGCTAATGCCTTGGCTTTTGTCTTCCTCCTGGAGGAGGGGGAACTTGTCCACATGCTGGGACAAGATTCAGTATCTGGGCATAATGTGCCTTCACCACAAACCTTCCACACTTGTGTTCTTTCTGCTGGTGCTTATCCCCTCAGGGAAGTGGCTTAAAGCTATGGTGCTGCTGTCCTGGTTACTGGCATATCATGATGTGGTTATTCCACTAAGCACTTGATGTGGATGTCACCACACCCACTTGATGGGGCCAGGTTTTGTCTAGAGTGATGCTGGTCTTTCCCAAGAATACTACTTGGAGATCTGTCTCAATGCTGGATAGAATAGAATAGAATAAACCAGGTTGGACGAGATCTTCAAGATCTTTGCACCCAACCCATTATCCAACCTACCTAATCAACTAAACCATGCAACCAAGCACCCTGTGAAGTCTCCTCCTAAACACCTCCAATGATGGTGACTCCACCATCTCCCCAGGCAGCCCATTCCAATGGACAATCACTCTCTCTGTATAGAATTTCTTCCTAACCTCCAGCCTAAACCTCCCCTGGTGCAACTTGAGACTGTCCTCTTGTTGTGGTGCTGGTTGCCTGGGAGAAGAGACCAACCTCCGTCTGTCTACAACCTCCCTTCAGGTAGTTGTAGAGAGCAATAACTTCTCCCCTGAGCCTCTTTCTCTCCAGGCTAAGCAACCTCAGCCTCTCCTCATAGGGCTTGTGTTCCAAACCCCTCACCAACTTTGTTGCCCTTCTCTGGACATATTCCAGCAAGTCAACATTCTTCCTAAACTGAGGGGCATAATTATGTGTGGCACAATGTGTGTAAGCGTGAGTGTCTAAGAACATGATCACCTCCAATTTCTTAGAATTTCACCTCTGAAGAAGAGCAACCATCTTGACATACTGATAAAATATTTGAGAAAGATATGTTGTCTTCCTGGAAGTTCTTAAGAGACTGTTCAGAGTGCTCAGGGGCAAGAGAAGGTCTCTGGAACTACAGGAAGACTGATGGGCACTGCAGATACTCAGATACCGACAGCAGGCATGGCAGCTGCACCACAGAGCCAACCTGTGTCAGTATCAGTTACCCTTAGTTTCCAGACTAGTTACCTGTGGGAGATGTCATGCTCAAAGCAAAAGTACTTGAAAAAAATCCCAGATTTGGAAATAAGATTTAGACTGATATCCTCAAAAAACAACCCAAAATCACTTCTTAAATAAGAACAAGCAGATTACCCCACATTGGTTACACATCCCATGTGGTAGCAATTCTTTGTACTGCTGAGAAGAAAAAACACATCCTTGATCAAGTCCAGAATTTTCCAGGATTTTGTCCAAAGGCCCAAAGGCAAATTAAACCCTCTTGTATTTTCCCAGAGATAAAAAGTGTTTTTTTTTCACTTTCACATCTATATTTTTCTTCCTCTTTAAAGTTAGCAAAAGGAATATGACAGGGAGGGACAAGTATATAGCAAACATGAGATCTGCATGAAAAATACTGCAATGGAAGGAAATCAGAGAAGATTTATATCTGTTGCAGCTGCTGTGTTATTACAGTATCACAGTATCACAGTATAACTTCAGTTGTAAAAGACCTCGAGGATCATCGAGTCCAACCTATCAACACAGACCCCATGACTAGACCATGGTACCAAGTGCTACGTCCAATCTCCTCTTGAACGCCTCCAGGGACGGTGACTCAACCACCTCTGTGGGCAGCCCGTTCTAATGACGAATGACTCGCTCGGATAAGAACTTCCTCCTCACCTCGAGTCTAAACCTCCCCTGGTGCAGCTTGAGACTGTGTCCCCTTGTTCTGGTGCTGGTTGCCTGGGAGAAGAGACCAACCCCTTCCTGGCTACAACCACCTTTCAGGTAGTTGTAGAGCGCAATGAGGTCACCCCTGAGCCTCCTCTTCTCCAGGCTAAACAATCCCAGCTCCCTCAGCCTCTCCTCATAGGGCTTGTGCTCAAGGCCTCTCCCCATCCTTGTTGCCCTTCTCTGGACATGTTCAAGTGTTTCAATGTCCTTCTTAAACTGAGGGGCCCAGAACAGGACACAGGACTCAAGGTGTGGCCTAACCAATGCAGAGTACAGGGGCACAATGACTTCCCTGCTCCTGCTGGCCACACTATTCCTAATGCAGGCCAGGATGTCATTGGCCCTCTTGGCCACCTGGGCACACTGCCGGATCATATTCAGGTGGCTGTCGATCAGTACCCCCAGGTCCTTCTCTGTTTGGGAGCTCTCCAGCCACTCTGACCCCAAACGGTAGCTCCGCATGGGATTGCCGTGGCCAAAGTGCAGCACCCGGCACTTGGACTTGTTGAATGCCATCCCATTGGACTCTGCCCATCTGTCCAGTCGGTCAAGGTCCCTCTCCAAAGCCCTTCAACCCTCTAACTGACTAACATCTGCTCCTAACTTGGTGTCATCTGCAAACTTGCTGATGACTGACGCGACCCCCTCATCCAGATCATCAATGAAGATGTTAAAGAGGACGGGGCCTAGCACTGATCCCTGGGGGACAAGGACATCACCCTCTGGCTGCACTGTCATCAGATACCTTTGAAAGGTCCCTTGGGTGTATGACAGAGTGGGTCAAGAATGACCTAGTTCAATCCCCTTTTTATTGTTTTTCATTATAATTTGATTATCTGACATTGTTTGACAACTGCATCAAATTCATAGGAGCCCAGGAGTGTGAAGCAAAATATGTGCTTGATTCAATCCTTTCAATCTGCCTTGGAGATTACGTGGATTTTTTTTTTTAAGCTTCTTGTTTATTGGTGCAAATAACTAAAAGCTTGAATAGTTCTAATTCAACACACCGTGGAACATATGACTCTTCAAATAACTAGGTAACTGGTAAATTCCTGACTAAGAGCCTGAAATCAGGAGTTAACACAGATATGATGACTGAAAAAAAATCTAACCATAGAAAAATCTAGCCATATTTTCTATGGTTAAGTACCTGATTTATCTATTGAATAAAAACATCTTTGAAATGAGAGATAATGCTATGAGAGGACCATGGAATTTTGGCT
The DNA here is from genome assembly GCF_026170545.1 of Melanerpes formicivorus. Lineage (NCBI taxonomy): Eukaryota > Metazoa > Chordata > Aves > Piciformes > Picidae > Melanerpes > Melanerpes formicivorus. The sequence continues at coordinate 37,470,324 of NW_027142353.1, read as the reverse complement.
ATATGTTTTTATGATCGTGATATAATTTAAAAATGCTTTTATATGACACTTCATTTAAAGTTCTCTGCAATGATCAAATTCCCACTTTCTTTCAGTGCAGGACAGAGAACTTGCAGAGCAGAGGGAATGGACTTCAGCAAGGCCTTTGATATCATCTCCCACAGCAAACTGCTAGCTAAGCTATCAGCTCGTGGCTTGGACCGCAACACTCTGTGCTGGGCTAGGAACTGGCTGGAGGGCCAAGCCCAGAGAGTGGTGGTGAATGGTGCCACATCCAGCTGGCAGCCAGTCACCAGTGGTGTCCCCCAGGGATCAGTGCTGGGCCCCATCCTCTTTAATATCTTCATTGATGATCTGGATGAGGGCATTGAGTCAGTCATCAGCAAATTTGCAGATGACACCAAGTTAGGAGCAGATGTTAGTCAGTTAGAGGGTTGAAGGGTTCTGCAGAGGGACCTCGACCGACTGGACAGATGGGCGGAGTCCAATGGGATGTCATTCAACAAGTCCAAGTGCTGGGTGTCGCACTTTGGCCAGTGCAACCCCATGCAGAGCTACAGGCTGGGGTCGATGTGGCTGGAGAGCTCCCAGAGAGGGACCTGGGGGTGCTGATTGAGAGCTGGCTGAACATGAGCCAGCAGTGTGCCCAGGTGGCCAAGAAGGCCAATGGCATCCTGGCCTACATTAGGAATAGTGTGGCCAGAAGGAAAAGGGAAGTCATTGTGCCCCTGTACTCTGCATTGGTTAGGCCACACCTTGAGTACTGTGTCCAGTTCTGGGCCCCTCAGTTTAAGAAGGACATTGAGACACTTGAACGTGTCCAGAGAAGGGCAACAAGGATGGGGAGAGGCCTTGAGCACAAGCCCTATGAGGAGAGGCTGAGGGAGCTGGGATTGTTTAGCCTGGAGAAGAGGAGGCTCAGGGGTGACCTCATTGCCCTCTACAGCTATCTGAAGGGTGGTTGTAGCCAGGAAGGGGTTGGTCTCTTCTCCCAGGCAACCAGCACCAGAACAAGGGGACACAGTCTCAAGCTGCGTCAGGGGAAGTTTAGGCTCTAGGTGAGGAGGAAGTTCTTCACTGAGAGAGTCATTAGTCATTGGAATTTTGCCCAGGGAGGTGGTGGAGCCACTATCCCTGGAGGTGTTCAAGAAGAGATTGGATGTGGCACTTGTTGCCATGGTTTAGTCATGAGGTCTGTGGTGACAGGTTGGACTCGATGATCCTCAAGGTCTTTTCCAACCTTAGCGATACTGTGGGTTGAGGAAGAGGTACTATTTTAAGAAAACAGTTAGATGCTGCTGCAGGCACAAACTCGGAAAACCAACACAGAACACAAATTATTTACCTGCAGCCACATAATTAGAGTCATGCTGGAAGAGGCACCCAACAAACAGCAAGGTGCTATAAGAGGTACTCTCAATATTTCCTTTAATAGACTGTGTCTCAATTTGTGTCCCAGCATGTATATTTGGTATTGTACTGCTGGAGGTGATGTCTTTCAGATTAGATAGAAAAAGAGGTTCTGACTACATGTGTGCTCACTAGTGATCCCATGTTAGTCTCTCTATGAGCAGGAGATAACTCAAGAGTCCTGGAAGAGCTTCAGTTCACATAAATACATTTTGCTGATCTAAATTTCACCTGTGGTTTTAATTAGGTAACATGTTCTTAAATTTCTTCACTAACCTGATCTGTAGGTTCATTGTTTATGCCTTGGGTACTGCCATTTCAGAGAGCCGTGAGTCTTTATGTCTGGAATAAATGTTCTTAACATGAGAACAGTCCTATTTTTTACTGTTAGAATGACATGTTCAATAACATTTTGAAGAATAAGTTGGGAAGGGCAGTGAGTCACCAATTCAAAATGAAAAGGGGAAAATTCCCGCAAACTAGGATTGATTTATTTTCTAACAAGTTAAACAAAAATAAAATTATTACAGTAATTAAAACATCTTGTTAGATCATGAAAAAAAGAATGTTTGTCAGTGAAGGGAAAAAAGCTTCATCTGGCTTCCAAGTCTACAGGTAAAATTCTGGCTTGTGTTTCCAACTTAAATTATCTGAAGCATGGACATACAATGTAGTAACACGATGACATAAAATAAATGAATAAAAATAATAAACAATAAATTGGGTAGTTGCATTTCCTGCAGTTTAGCCCAGCCCTAATAGTGACTCAAAAGACTGTATAACAACAAATTTTATTAAACTGTACTGAGCACATGTGAACAATGTGGTGACATTTACTTGAAATGCATGCTGAGAAGTGAGATTGGTGCTCATGTGTGAAACTCTTTAGCTGTCTCTTAAACTGGTGTCTTTAGTTTGGGAAAACAGATAATAATAGGTCTGTCAAAGAAACAACACCCTAAGGTACATAAGAGACAAAAATAAATTTAGGTGCCACAGTACTGCCAAGAGAGACCAAAAGGCATTAGCAGTAAATTAGTTTGAGCAGAAGCTTGTAGCATGACAGTACAGAAAACGTGATTGAGAACTGTGTATATAAAGGTGTCACGTCCTTGATCAGGTTTCTTTAGGTTTCTCTGGGTAGTGCTTTTCATCTGAAATGTTGTGTATAGACTATTCCTGTCAATAACTAATGAGGCAACCAAACAGCAGGGGGAACAAAAGGCAAAAAAACTTAATCAAGTTGGCAACTCTTCATGGAAGGGGCTGGAAACAGTTCATGATTAAGAGGCAGAAAAGACTGAATAATGAGGAGCAATTAAAAGGCTAATTTATGACTAAACATTTAATTTTGATGATGGAGGTCAATGAGAGTTTTATCATTTTCTGTAAAGAAAAATGTATCAGCCCTCAGAAGAAGGATATTTACCATTACTTTTATAATCACTTTACCAGATATTATTTTGACATCTATGAATAAAACCCCCTGCATTTTTTACAAAAGGGCTGTAGCTGGAAGAAAAGAGAGAGGATCTTTGTTCCAGAGAAAAATCTTCCCCATGGTATTTCCTAAGGAAAATTATGAAAACCCAGGTGGTCAACAAAATTAGATTTCTTCAATGATTATTTTATATGAATTTATGTGATCAATTCAGTGTCAAAGTTGATTGTTGCTCTTTAAACAGCAAAATATTATTTTGTTGCTCTTAAGACAGCAAAATATTAATTCCAGCTTTATGTTCTTTAAAACAGTTGGAGTAAGTTTAGGAATGAGCATGATGTTTATACTAGCACATCGGTATAATTATTTCTTCTAGACTTAGTATCTGATGGCAATTTCAGCAGAGTGATTTTTCGTTTTGATAAAACTATAGTTTTACAATCCTTGAAAAAAACCCAACAGATACCTACTTTATTTGCTTCTGTTCACATAATATGCATCTTATCCTATCATAGATTTTTGTGTTATAACCACTCTGTGTAAACTGGAATGGCTTTATGATCAGTGAAGACAGAGGAAATACAGAGAATGATTGTTGTGAAGAGGTTATTAAATTTATTAACATGAAATATGAATTATTAAAATATTATTTTTATTAATTATAACATTATTAATAACCAATTAATCACTAACTTATATACATATTCTAGTGCACGTTCGTGAAATACATTCCATAAGTGGCTTCGTATTATGATTAGAACTTAATCGAACTATCTACAGACTATTTCTATGTTTATATAACGATGGGTGCAGTTCTGCCGCTTGGCCACTAGATGGCGACTAGGCGGGACGCGGGTGGCTTCTGGCTACATACAGCAATATTATAATCTTTCTATGTGTCATCGATTACTCTGTTAGACATGGATACTTTGAACTGAGTGCTGGTGGATGGAAAGCACGTGGAAGATACTCTGTAGTTGTTGTTTGCAGCAAGGTGGAGGTCTGGCAGACTACTGTCACTGGACTGGTTCCTAGTCGAGTTGGACAGTGGCATTCGGTTATGTCTCCTCTCTCCACAGCAGTGGAGAGGGAATAATGGAATCTGGGCTTAGCGCAGAAGCAGGTTCCCTTCAGGTCTCGATTTCCTCCGAACACTAGGGATCGGTTCTGGTCGGGATCGGCCCGTGGGGTCGGCCCTTGGAGTCGGCTTACACGACAGGGCAGGGTGACGGTTGCCAGTAGGTGGGCTTGGAGGACACGGCAGCAGGCAAAGCTACGGGGTCAGCCCAGCTACGTCGATTCTCAGGGCTGATGTAAACAGCCTCGGGGAGAGAATGTGGCTGCATTAAGTGGTGGATTCTCGTTTACTGAGCTTAAAGGAATAGCAGGACTTGCGAAGTGGTCCCAGGTTCGGTGCAGTATAGGCACAAACAATGCTTTAGTCTTCCCTGAGGTTCACAGGGCTCAGAGTGGCACACGTGGCGGCTCCTTTCCCGCTATAGCAGGGCTAGGCATATGTGGACTCGGTCTCAGTCCCTTCTCCCCGGCAACTGGGCAGATCTTACCCTCGGGGGTTGGTCCAGTCCTCTGGTGGCATGGTGGGCTCTCCTGGTTGGTACGACTGGCTGTAGCGCCACTGGGCTTCTCGGGCTCAGCAAAGGTCCTCGCTCTGGAGATGATCCTCACGATTGCTTCTCACGATGCAGAGGCATTCAGTATGTGCGCATGTATAACAGAAGCTAACAAAAAAAAGCTCAATGGTAGAGTCTGCAGCTCGAGAGTTGTTCTCTTGAGCAAGCACAGAGACAAAGTGAAAGAGAGGGCAACTTGTTTACCAGCTGGGGTGATACTTATAGATTCCTCAAGGCTGGGCTTGACCAATGGGCACTCTCATAAATAACTGGCTTCAGCCTATAGAAAGCGTGAAGCTAGAATTATGCCCATACTTGGTATTTGCACAAGAACTGCATGCGCTGGGTACATGCTGGCCTGGCTAATGCCTTGGCTTTTGTCTTCCTCCTGGAGGAGGGGGAACTTGTCCACATGCTGGGACAAGATTTGATATTTAGGCATAATGTACCTTCACCACAATGATCAAGCTGATTATAGCAGATTTTATTTTTAAAATTAAAATAATGAAATACTAGAACTATTAGTCTTCTGTATGTGAATGTGAAATGAAGTAAATCCCACCCTTCAGGCTGGAAAGTATATTTGCTCATATGACTGAGGCAATGGCATATCCTTCCTTGAAGATATCCTGAATTAAAGTGGGCAGGGTGCTGAGCAACCCTAAACAAACTTACTTTGGGCATGAATTCACACCAGATGACCTCTTAGGATCACTTCCAATCCACATGAAAGCTGTGAAATAAATCACACTAACTGAAAGCAAAGCCCTATGAGGAGAGACTGAGGGAGCTGGGGCTGCTTAGCCTGGAGAGGAGGAGACTCAGGGGTGACCTTATTGCTCTCTACAACTACCTGAAGGGGGTTTGTAAACAGGCAGAGGTTGGTCTCTTCTCCCAGGTAGCCAGCACCAGAACAAGAGGACACAGTCTCAGGCTGCACCAGGGGAAGTTCAGGCTGGAGGTCAGGAGGAAGTTTTACACAGAGAGAGTGATTGCCTATTGGAATGGGCTGCCTGGGGAGGTGGTGGAGTTGCCATCACTGGAGGTGTTCAGGAGGAGACTTGACAGGGTGCTTGGTTACATGGGTTAGTTGATTGGGTGGTGTTGGGTGATAGGTTGGATGCGATGATCTTGAAGGTCTCTTCCAACCTGGTTTATTCTATTCTATTCTATTCTATTCTAAAGGTCCTTAGAAGAGATTCAGCATATTAGTGCATCAATACTTTCATAATTCAGAAAAAAACATTGTAAAGGACATATTTGATTGCTTCTTCTATTGTTTCTTTCTTTAGTTTCACCACTGGAAAACATGAAATTGACCCTGATTATATATTATGCACATGCTATTTATTTCCTCTGAGAGATAAAACTCAATCTTCTCCACTTTCATGCAAAATGTTGTGCCTATCAAATTTATTTTCCCATAAAACAATGCTTAAGTACTGTGTTATTCACATGTTCCAAGTTGAACACCATTTAAGAGATTTTGTTGACCCCCATAATTAGTTGGGCAAACAACTGAGCCCCGAGCCTATTATTAAGTTGATTTGTTGAAAAAAGTAGAAAAGGATATTTAGTTAGAAAGAAGGAGAAAAACAGGCTTCAAATTTCACCAAGACCTATTTCAAAAAAATTAATTCAAGTTCATATTCAAAACATTGTTTTACAAATGTATTTTGCTCAACAGACCCTGAACTAATCTCCAGTGATTCATAGTCTGTCTATTTAAATGCAGAATAATTCAAACATTACTGAAGACCAGGTATTTAGTTCTGAGAAATACAGTAAACAAATCATGAGTGATTTTCTATGCTATGGAAAAGCTACATTTTTCTGATACTAATTTATTTGCACAGCCATTTATTTCACCTTCTTTCTAGCATGTATTTTACTACAGAAATTTTGTTCTATACAAACCAATCTTTGACTGCTATTATACCAGTAAATGTAGCTTTCATCTAGACATCAGCACCACATTACACTAAGTGTTGTCCATCTCGTGTAACAAAAAAGCCATCACAATCTCTGAGATTTTTCATCCAATCAATTCTTCAGGCTTAAAAGGCATAGCATTTCATTTCTGTATTTATAAGGATTTTCTGAGTTGTGGTGGGTTGGAAGTACCTCCCAAAATAAAATTGCCAGAGTATCTCAGTGGAAGCAAATGGAGCTATATTTACAAGGAAAACTAATATCTAGAATTATGAAATGCAATTAATATGCACAAAACATACAATATCTACATGTATTTACAATATATGAAAAATGCCAGAGTCCCTTGGACAAAACCAGGGGGTTAGAATAGAATAGAATAGAATAGAATAGAATAGAATAGAATAGAATAGAATAGAATAGAATAGACCAGGTTGGAAGAGACCTTCAACACCATCGCGTCCAACCTATCATCCAACACCACCCCACCAACTAAACCATGCAACCAAGCACCCTGTCAAGTCTCCTCCTGAATACCTCCAAAGATGATGACTCCACCACCTCCCTGGGCAGCCCATTCCAATGGGCACACACTCTCTCTGTGTAAAACTTCCTCCTGACCTCCAGCATAAACCTCCCCTGGCGCAGCCTGAGATTGTGTCCTCTTGTTCTGGTACTGGCTGCTTGGGAGAAGAGACCAACCTCTGCCTGTCTACAACCCCCCTTCAGGTAGTTGTAGAGAGCAATAATGTCACCCCTGAGTCTCCTCTTCTCCAGGCTAAGCAATCCCAGCTCCCTCAACCTCCCCTCATAGGGCTTGTGTTCCAAATCCCTCACCAACTTTGTTGCCCCTCTCTGGACACACTCCAGCAAGTCAACATCCTTCCTAAACTGAGGGGCCCACAACTGGACACAGTACTCGAGGTGTGGCCTAACCAGTGCAGTGTACAGGGGCAGAATGATCTTCCTGCTCCTGCTGGCCATACTGTTTTTGATGCAGGCCAGGATGCCATTGGCCCTTCTGGCCGCCTGGGCACACTGCAGGCTCATGTTCAGCCTACCATTGACCAGCACCCCCAGGTCCCTCTCTGCCTGGCTGCTCTCCAGCCACTCTGACCCCAGCCTGTAGCACTGCATGGGGTTGCTGTGGCTGATGTGCAGAACCCAACACTTGAATGTGCTAAATCTCATGCTGTTGGATTCTGCCCATCTGTCCAGCCTGTCGAGGTCCGTCTTCAGAGCCTCTCTGCCCTCCAGCAGATCGAGTCCTGCCCCCAGCTTGGTGTCATCCACAAATTTACTGATGATCGACTCAATGCCCTCATCCAGATCATCAATAAAGATGTTAAAGAGCATGGGGCCCAACACTGATCCCTGGGGGACTCCACTAGTGACTGGCCACCAGCTGGATGTGGCACCATTCACCACCACTCTCTGGGCTTGGCCCTCCAGCCAGTTCCTAACCCATCGCAGTGTGCTCCCGTCCAAGCCACGGGCTGACAGCTTGGCCATGAGTTTGCTATGGGGGACAGTGTCAAAGGCCTTGCTGAAGTCCAGGTAGACTACATCCACAGGCCTCCCCACATCCACCAGGTGGGTCACCTGATCATAGAAGGAGATCAGGTTGGTCAGGCAGGATCTACCCTTCCTAAATCCATGCTGGCTGAGCCTGATCCCTTGGCCATCCTGGAAGTGCTGTTACCAACAGCTTCCCCCTCTCAACTCCCTTCCCTACACCCCTGTGCAAGGGAAAAGAGAGAGAGAGGAGCAGAGAGTAGCTTGTTAGTAATTAGCTACAAGAAGAGCATAGCCAAGGGCAGCAAGCCAGCAGAAGCTACCAGATAGTGTCTGCTAGAGTGAAGAAGCCAAGAAAGAGAGTTAGTTTATACAAGTAACTTTATGATAATTGTCAGACCAGTGGCATTATTTAGACCTTATCATTATTTTTGTTTTGCATATAAAAAGTTTTCATGACAAAGACTGCAAGACTATTGTAACTAAGGTTGTGTAAGTTTGTAATCTATGCATTTAGCCAATAAACCTGATTGCTGCAGCTGTTGTTTCTCTAATTATTATGCAGAATTGTGGGCTTTTCTTTTGACCAAGCATTTATGCTTATTTTATTTTTCAGGTTGTGTGTGAACTGATAGTATGCTAATCAGGGTAATGATTTCAAAATGACATTCTTTAAATGCTTATTCATATTAATTGAACTAAGAGGAAGCACATTTTTATTTGTCATTAGCATTAGAAGGCATGCTTACAACTATCCATCCTCTAATTCAAATTATAAAGGTTATCATATAAAATATAATAAGCTCAGCATCAAAGCTGCAACAATTAATATAAGTAATTATTTTTGTTTTGTTTTGTTGTTGTTAATTAAATTAAACTTTTTCCTTTTCAAGTGATAGGAAAATTTAAATGTCTTCTGCTGTCTGATTCAGAACAACGGTAATATCCAATACAGCTCCAAGGTTTATCTTGTAATTCATACAGGATTTTGTTTTTTCCTCTAGAAAAATTGATAATCATGATTGACTTTTTTGAAGTTAGTGTTATGAGTACATTAGATGCAAAACTGCTCAAAGAGCCTTGAAGTCCCAAGTGAACTATGGACATCTTCCCATTAAATTTTATGTGATCTACATTTCAAGGTGAACAGGCATCTGGCTTTTTGTAATTTTAATTTGGATTATTTTAGGGAAGATAGAGAATGTGTTTGAAAAGCACTTCAGGGCTTTCTTTCTTACTACTGTGAGCAGCTGCATGGCAAATATTGGAGCTCCTCCTACAGTCATGAATTCATACAGTTTCATATATAGTTTTATACATAATTTTGTACATAGTTTTATATATAGTTAAGGCAGAAAATGTTAGTCTAGCATCTCTGCTTCATGGACACAGATCTCAGAACTTTACTTGTGATATCTTAACACAGCTAAGGTGTGTCTGTCCACCCTGGTGCTCAGACTCTGCTATAAACTAGGTAATAGAAGATCAAAAGTGGCAGTACCTTGCCTACCAGTATCCATGAATGATAAGGTAAATATTTTGGTCATCTTCCTTTCCCATACTCTAAAACTGAAAGCAATTAATGTTTCTAGGGGGATATATCTTTACCAGTCAGTCTCCTTGCCGATTTCCTTGTTTGTTTGGGATACACCCTGAGATGTGCAATCCTTGCACCAGAGAAGTCTAGTTGATGTTCTCTGGGCATTCATACAGTAGATGTTTCTTCAGCTGTTGTACCTAGGGGATGCAAACTACCTGGCATCATGATTCATCTTCTGGATTGGACTCTGGTAAAAATCAAGCAGAGTCAGTTTTGAAGAACCAGTTCTGAGTTCCACCTGAGTTATTTATTTTTGTATCTGCTGTCAGGTAAGTAAACATTTTAATCAGTATTCTGATATTTGGTTTGCTCACTTGTTCCACATGAAAAAATTGCCTGGGACATCTCGGAAGAGAGAAAATGTGTCTGTGTTTCTAATTCCAGTCTTTTAGTTAAATTATATGGGAAAGAACAGATATACAAGCCATCAAAGGTTCAGTAAATACTTAATATAAAACTTCAACTATGAAATATTTTCTAGTTTCCTCTATTTTTATGTCTCTCAGGGAATATTTATTTCTTCCAAAGTGCAACAAAAACAAACAAACACAACTAAAAAACAACAATGAAAAATGCATGGTCTGATTAAGGCAGGAAGTATTCTAGAATTATCTAGTGTATTGATCCTTGCTCAGTTTTCCAGTGGATTCCACAAGCCAGCAGATCGTAATTACTAGAAGTTTTGAAATTGGTTTAGATCTTCTGTGAGTCTGGACATTACATCAGTCAATCTGAAGAGGCTTCTGCTTTCTGCCTTGGAGATCTTAGTCTAATGTTTGTTCATGGGTAAAAGTACTCTATGTACTTACATCAGCAAAAGGTTGCAGGATCAAAGCTTTCTGTGGTTTCCAAAGTGAGAAATCTAAGAGGGTTTTCCAGTATCATGGAATCATAGAATGCCAGGAATTGGAAGGGACTTAGAGATCATCAAGCCCAACACCCCTGCAAAGCAAAACCACTTAGGACAGGTCATACAGGAATACTTCCAGGTGGGTTTTGAAGACCTCTAGAGAAGGAGACTTTACTACCTCTCTAGGCAGCCTGTTCCAGTGTTCCAACTTCACAACAAAAAAAAAAACTTTATTTTTTTTTTAGGTTGAGATGGAAATTCCTGTGACTGAGTTCATGTCCATTGTCCCTAATCCTGCCACTGTGTATTATTGAAAAGCAACTGCCTTCATCCTCAGGACAGTCACCCTTCAGATATTTGTAGATATTGATGAGGTCCCCTTTCAGCCTCCTCTAAACTAAACCACCCCAGGTAAATATAGACAATTATTCTATCTGCATCTCAAATATTTGTTACAGATGAAGACAGGATTGTCAGAAAAACATTCTAAGATAAATTACTGCAGATAGGAGGAGATGACAGAGCAATGTCTGTTAAGTTCAAATTTATTTCATAAAATGGAATTTACATTCTATCTTTATGTAATTGATGAAACATGAGAATCTCTACATTTTTCTGGCTTCTGTAGGTTTTTGGGGTTTTTGTTTGGTTGATTAGGCTTTTGGTTTTTTGTTTTTGGTGTGTTTCTTTGCTATAGAAGGCAAATAAATACTACCTAGTATGAACTTTGAGTTCATATGATTATTGGCCACATTAAAACACATTTCACTGAAATTCGTTGGACTGAATTTTTATGATGCTATATAGTTAGCTATTAAGGAATATGGCAATGAAATTGCATGGCTACATAAAAAACAGTCCTATCATTCCAAATTGGTAGATGGATATCTCAATATGCTTCTATGCCAAGGAAGTGATTAGCTCTTTTATATACTTATGCTTCAAGTTTCTTATGGTACTCAGACACATTGCATTTAGAGGCCACAAGAATAGTGGCAAAATTAAAAAAATAAATTAAAAAAAAGAGAGAGCAATGGTGCAGAAAGGAAACACAAAGGAGATAAGCTTGTAATGAGGGATACATTTATGGGTTTGGCCATGAACAACCACCATTAAATCTACACATGGTGTGGAGCTCTAGATATTGAGGAACTAGAATAATTTTCAGAACAGAGGATAATTCTCACACCACTACAAAACTGTTACTGTACATGAGGTGTTATTAGACCCTGTAGCAGTATACTTAATGAAAAGTGTTTCAAGCTTCAATTTTGTGAGAGTATTTTTTATTTAACTGAACTCTTGGGAATAGAGCTATTTCTGTGATCACGTGAAAAAATGAAGAACATTTGGAAGAGTGACTGGAAGTATCAGATCTTATCTGCGGAGGTGAAAATGAGCTGAATGAGCCATGCATGAAACTTGGCAGGGCTGAATGTAGCAGAGCTTTAACTCTCTTAGAGTTCCTCTCTTAGGTTTTTAAATAGCTTTCCTTGACTACAGAGAAAAGCTACTAAGTTCATATGGAGTCTTATCACTTTTAGAATACAAACTCAGTTGAATTAAGAGTTTTGGTTTATATTTGCATTTCAAAGTTTTATTAATGAATTCCTCAATGAACCTCTCTACATATTCATTTGCTTTGACAAAGAACCAATGTTTGGCATTTGGTTTTGGTTGTTTGTTTTTTTGGGCGTTTTGTTTGTTTGTGGGTTTTTTGTTTGTTTGTGTGGTTCTGGTTTTGTTTGGTTGGTTGGTTTTCTGTGGGGGAAGGGGTTTGCATGGTTTTTTTTTTTTTTCCCAGAAGTGGGCAATTTTATCATGTATTCATTTGGTCAATTCTGTTTTCTTCAGTAAGATTCTGGAAAGAAGCATCACCTCATCTGTACAAAAACATGCATCTTTATTACTGCTGTTGTTGCAATGTGGGAAGCTTTGTGGCCTTACAGTAGCCAGAAGTTAATTGTGTAACAAAATGTTTAGATCTTTGAAATGCAGTGTGAACATGTGAAAAATGTAGGTTTTGTTAGTTTGTAAGTGTTGTTACTGAAAGGACATAAATATCCTATACTGTAAGGTACTTCCTTGTTCCAAACGTCTTTCAGCATTACAAGAATCATAATGAAATGTAATGTCATGAACTTCAAAAGACTGGGGAAGGGGCAGGGAGTAGATAGTTTAGTTACGTTTGTGGGAGTGGACATACGTTCTTCAGGTACTTTTACATATTTTGAAACAGTAATGACAAATATTTTAAAAAGTACAACATTTCAATACTTGTATTTGAAATATATGAACACTTCAAAGTGGCCAGGACCTTCTCAATAGGTTTTTTGTCTGGAAATGAGTGTCACTGACCCTAACAGCACACCAACTTACTCTCCAGTCTTGTCACAATTGATGAGATGTAAGGATGTCCTCAAAGTGATAATTCTCTTTGTATTTCTACAGATACATTTAAATACACAATATGCTGGAGATATGTGAAACAGAACTTGAATTCAGTCTTGTAATTCGGCTCGAACTTAAAACATTTGTTATTGAAAGAATACTAGACAGACAAGCCATTTCAGCATGAAAAGAAATATCTGACAGAGTAAATATTTTTATTATTGCTTCACTAAGACATCCCTTTACTTCAACCATATTCCAGAACAGAAGCAATGAAGAACACATGGGCTTCACAGTGCAAAATCAGAGTCCTTTGACTCTTTTAGAAACAAATTCCACTAGAAATATGTCTTTCCATATTCTCACACTTTCCTGAGAGTTGTAAACTTGCACGATATCATCCTATAATTAAAGTTTGTTTGACAAGATATTAAGTAAAATCACATAGTAACTCTTCAAATATGGAAGATGCTTGGGGGAAGTAAAAACTTTTCATACGATGAACTAGTTCTTATGCAGAGAATTGAGAGGACAAGCCATCCAAATTCTTCCTAGCTGTCAGAAGCTCTGAAAGAAAATATTGCTGGTGAGAATCTGTGATACACACAACTGATTTATATGTCTTGGCTTTATACTTTTCACTAGAAGCTGCTCTGGGGTTGGATTGACTCTCTGTACTACACTAAAAGCTTTTCAGTGTCTACAGATGCTACCATGATGGTAGTCATTCTTCACAGGGAAATAATCTGTATTAAAGAATACACTCATAGCTAATAACCCAGACAAGGGGACAAAGTCAGTGTATAGTTTACAGTTCCTTTACTTTCACAGATTCACTAAACTATTTTTGACTAAATAATTCAGATTAAAATATCAAGAGGGAAAGAAGAAGAGGGGGAGAAATGCATAACACATTAGTCTCATAAACAAATATAACAATCACAATGCTAATTGTCCATACAATTGCTTCAATTTTCAACAGAATGATTCAGTTGAAGTGGAGTAGAAACAGATGAGTTCTCAAATTGCTCTTGGTTTGTTTTGCTTCTCATAAGTGTGGCAATTGATCAGCAGTAATAAAATGGATAAATGTGTCTATGTACAACATATAATTTTACCATATCAGAAAAACAACATGCTCTTGACAGTAAAGATATGCAATACCTGTGCAGCCAACTTTTCCAAGTAAAGCTACCATATACCAACTTTTCTGGTGCTGCAGTCTGGTATACAATATTAGTAATTTGGTTTGGCTTGGTCTGTGGTGAAAAAGATTTGAGGACATATCATCTAAGATATTAATATGTGAGGATCAGATAACTATTTTTAAACTGGGTGTGTAACTGAGTGCCCTTTTCAGACTCATCAGGTGTTTAAATTATGAGATAATAATTTCTCTCCTATTTTTCACCTTAACCCTACCACTGCTTGGTTTACAGGTGTGACAGTTTAGGCTGTGACTTTAAAAAAAATTCTGGGCAAATCTACACTTGGGTGTAAAAAGGAAAGCAAAGATTATTCTGAACTAATTTCATTGGTCAACTAGAGATAAGCATTAGTAGCTGGGGGGGGGGGGGGGGGGGGGGGGGGGGCTGGGGGCGAGGCAGGATGGAATCCTCCTGCCCAAGAAACATTTCTGTGCTGTTTTCTTTTGCAAATACCTGTATAATATTGTAAATACTGTGTATTTTACATATATGCATTGCATTATTGCTTGTAAAATACAGCTCCATTTCACTTCCCAGACTGCATTCAGTTGAGCTTCTGTTAATGTGTGTGGGTTAAACCATCACAACAGGCTATAGCTGCTCTGTAGATGATCTAAGGTGATCAGACAAGACTGGTTTTTAGAAAATAACAGATTTATTTGTTGAGAGGTTGAAAGATGTACTGAGGAGCAGAAGGTGACATTGCAATCAAGAGAAACCTTTTTACTTGTAACTGATGTAATTTCCCATGGATTACTAATAAAATTTTTAAAACAATCAAAGTTTGCTATTAGAAAAAAAGTTTTGCTTTCCCAGGCAGCCAGCCTGATATTCTGGGTCTGTGTTTGTACAATTGCATATAGAGGTGGTCGGAATAGTTCTCTGAACAGAAGTCATGTGAACAGAAGGTTGACAAGTTTGGTTATTTTTCATTAAAAATCTGTAAACTCTGATGTTCATCTGTAAAAAGAGAGGGATAAAAGTAACACAATGACCAGGCAGTGAAAAGTACAGCCTGAAGTACAATAATTTCTAAGGCCTTGAGAAAATAAAACATAAAAAAAAATAAAGATACACAACATTAACAAAAAAAAAAAAAAAAAAAAAAAAGCCAGATTGCTAAGGGCTAAAGAAGCCAGAGCTGATAGTATGTGTTGTAGTTTATTAATTTATTGGCTGGAAATATGAAGAAATATTAATATTATTTATTAAATATAAAAAAATTGCTTTCCTGGGCCAATTTTATTCAGGTTCATTTACCCGGTCTATGACAGGTTGATTACACACAGTAGAAGGCTAATAAACAGTAGAACAATCAGAACTTGGAATACAGGGGAACAAACTAGAATCTCCCTGTGTGCATGAAACCAAACAGCAATACAGCCTTGGGTGGCATAGATGAACCACCATTGAGTTCACAACAGAGTTAACCAATAGATAACAAGCTGTAAACCCCAGAGATTACCAGGCAAAATAGCATATTTTACCCATGAACCGCTGAGCTGCTAACTACCAAAATCTTTGCTGAGGTGTTTGAGTTCATAGTTATAGTCCAAAGGGCAGTATCCACAAATTTAGAGGAAATGAGAGAACATGCCACTGTAGTGGAGGCCCAACTCAAGCACAATGCTGCTAAAACAAAAGAAGCTAATTACCCTGAAGATAAAGCAAGTAGGGTGCTTGTTGCTGCCTTGAATCCCATTAACGAATGGGGGAGAGAGGTGAGAGAGTAACAAGCATGCAAGCTATGAGTGCAACGAGTGAGCAAAACTATATGAGGTCTTCCCCTATAAATTCCCTTTTCAAAAACTTAACGGCCCAATGGCACATTAGCCATTCAAATCCCGCCAATCACTAATCACTTCAAAATATTTATGTGGTGAGTAAACTGTACAAGCCTTTTCTCATGGTGTCTGACATGTGCAGTCACCTCTCTGAAACATGAGGCTCGGGGATCAGGTTTAGCTTCCATTCCCATCCAGGCAGCCTTAACAGTGCCTGCCTATTAGGCTCCTCGACCTCAGTACTGACCCTGTAACAGGAAGGAGGAGAAAGGGGCAGTGGCTCAAAACAGATTTAGCCGTCTTGTTAACGCCTCATCCAGGACAGTATGTGAGCCCTTTTTATTCTAAGAAAAGGATCACAGTGTGACAAAAAATATGCAAATTATCTGTGTATTGTCCAATGACTAATTGCTAAAGATTAAGGTCATATCCTGCAGTTTTTATGATGGAAGAGCTGCTTCCAGGCTTATGACTAGCAGAAGTTGACCTTCTGATTTCACTTCATGCTAACTATACTGATCTCAGCTGGAAGAAAGTGACAGTGAATGATTTGGATTACACATTTAAGCAAAAAATTTCAAGACTTGCCATGCAGGGCTACCTCACTGTTACCTAGTCGCCACACTCATTGCTCTTTAGTATTGGGTATAGCCAAACATCAATGCTGAATTTCTATTTGGATAACCACAGCTCAAATAATAAAATATTACACACGCATGAAAAGTAAACAAATCCATGTACTATCTCTTCAGTGTGAAAACAAGCATCACTAAATCTTCCTACCTCTATTTAGATGGAAACCCCATGATTTTATTTGTAATACAAAAATCACAGAGAAACCCACTAATGTGGTATGAACCTAAGATACAGAATTGTAAAAAAACAAAGTTTGCCAATGATTAAATGATCATTCAAGTGAACTTTACACCAAAAAAATGAACAAGAACACATTTGGATTGGCAAGTTAAACTAGTCTTTGAGAGATGCCATAGGCTTTATTCTTCCTGATTTTGTCTGTTATGACATCATTTGTATCAGTATATCTCTATTTTATATTTTTTCTCAGCACTCCTTGTAAAAATAGAAATAAATGCAGTAAATATTTCTAAGCATTAAAGAACTGTCCCATAAAACAAGAACAGATTATTGTTTTGAATTTGAAAATGCAAGTCATAGGTAGTGTTGTAAAAAAGACCTATTATTTCTTTAAACATGCTATTAGTTTCTGAGATGTAAATTTGTTTACATGATATTGTTAACTCCCTAAGGTAAAAATACTGTTAATACATAATTTCCAATTATATAAAAAGAGGTTATGTATGTGAATAAATGGAAAACAATATATCTAACTGGTAATTTCTCTGGATCAATATATAATATGAACATGCAGTTGACAATATCTTCCAAAAAAATCAGGATTACATCAGAATAAATAATTGTGCATTGTGGCAAGTATAACTCTGGGGGAAAATGCACTATTATTTTTACATTTAGAAAATGTTGAAGTAGCAAATTTATCTTGGAAGAAACATGAAACTTGACTCAGCTATTAATGGTTGTGTCTGTAATGGACAGAAAAGAAATTCAGCAATAAATTCCCTTTGAAGTGGGACTCCCATTTTCCAGTCAGATTTAATTGTATTTTCTTTTGTAAGTTACTTTTTTTTCTTCTAGTCATTCAATGCCGCATTTGATCGGAGCAGTATTCAAATCTCTATATGTTCAGTAATTTAAAAATTGACATTAGTATTATTTTCTGATGCAGGAAAGATAGAGAATTTGTACTGCCCAATTGCTGTTAAGTGTTAGAAGTATATTTGAGAACAGCTGTTTAGTGAAGATTCTGGCATGGAAGGGGATACATGAGACACATTTAATAGTTTTGCAGGAGCATATCTGCCCTGTAATGTGTAGACAAACCTGAGGTGATTCATCTGGAACTTCAAAGGCAGAAGCACATGTTTTAAAATCTTCCAAATCAATTGCATGTAGGTCAGTCATTAAGAACTGAGTCTAGCTAAACTTGAAACACTTTATTATAAATGAACTGCAACTGGCATATCATCTTCTGGCAGGGTCAGTTGGCTCTTATCTATCTATAAAGACTCATTGAGGAACATGAGGCAGGAGGAAAAAGGAGTATTCATGAAAGAAGATGTTTTCCTGAATCTCTGAGTAGTCTGTGCCTGAAGTTTTGTCTTGTCAATGTATAAAATATATAAATCTTCTTTATGTCTGATCACATATCTATATTATCAGTCTATGTGTAGCATTTTTTTTCTGATCAGCCTACTTAACAAAGTCCACAGTCAATTGAGTAAAGATTAAATTTCTTCTCTGAACTGCTTTGGTTCCTTGCAATCTCAAAAGAGCATTTTCTTAACATGAGACAGCTAGGAGAAGACAAGCCTTTAGATGGTGAGGTTGTGTGAATACCATTGTTGTTCCGTATGCATCCATCTAATTTAATTTCATCAAGTTCAATTTTGGTTAAACAAAACAATATAAATGAAAGAAAAACATATGACATTCTGTTGCCTTGGAAAGCTACTATATTTAGTCATTGCAAGATACCATTTTAGTTATATTTTTTGAATGTAAGATGGGGTCTATTTACCATAAAACTGTTTGGTGGCACTTTTTTGTTTGTTTTGCTTTGTTTTGTCTTGTTTTGTAATTAGGTTTTTATTCTGGTAGGAATTTACAGGTACACAACATGACTTGTGAATTAACAATTTTTGAATAAAGAGTTTACAAGGGTCCCAAGTCTCAAGCTGAATTTTCCTGGATATTAAGAAGTTTTATGTTGGGCAGTAATGAACCTAGATTGTTCTCCATAGTAAATCATTATTCCTTGCACTGACTGTTTATGACTCGCTGAAATTTCCAAAACAATTTCCAACCACATTTCACTTCTCCTTTCCAAAGTGTAATAAGGAAAAAATCAGATGATGTGTCTTAAAACAGCTGATTGTACAGCTTCATTGACTATTGCCCATCTTCTGAAATACACTCTGCAAATGAAGAGCTGATCCAACAGCTTGGCAATACTTAGCTACTCGTGCAAATGTCAATTCTTCATAATTTGTTTCAATTCTTCAAAATATGTTTGCCTTTCTTCAACTTTCTTGTGTAACACTGAGCTGGACATTTTATCTGAGATTTACAAGGAAACCTAGGCACCAAAGTCTTGTTTCATCCTAGAAGAAACTCATATTTTCTCTAAATTCTCTAAAGTGTTAAAGAAGAGGATTGGACACCTAAAGACAGGATCCATAGAAGCTAACATGCTGCTTCAAGGTTCTCTTCCACTTTTTGCCTTAGAGCTAATGTATCACAGTATCACAGTATCGCCAAGGTTGGAAGAGACCTCGAGGATCATCGAGTCCAACCTGTCACCACAGACCCATGACCAGACCATGGCACAAAGTGCCACATCCAATCTCCTCTTGAACACCTCCAGGGATGGTGACTCCACCACCTTCCCGGGCAGCCCATTCCAATGACGAATGTCTCTGTCGGTGAAGAACTTTCTCCTCACCTTGAGCCTAAACTTCCCCTGGTGCAGCTTGAGACTGTGTCCCCTGATATATATATATATATATAACACAAAGATGGTACTTTGGACTCTATTTCTTCCTTCATGTTCTTCCTTTGACTAGGTGTACTTCCACTCACATCTGGGCACTGAACTTTCCCTTTTAAAACTCTGGAGAAACAGTATACTCTGCTAATAGTGACTTCTTGACCCTTTACTCTTAGGTAGTGCAGGCAAAGGCCACAAAAGCAAAGTGAAGATTTTTCAATTTTCTTGTTGTCTAAAAATTGCATTTACTGATTACTCATTAAATGTGTTTGTTGGTTTTGTTGTTGTTTGGTGGTTTGAGGGTGTTTTTTTTGGTGCAAAATATTTTGTGGCTTAAGGGGAAAAGACTTCTCTGAAGCTTATTCCTTTTATTCTGGGATAGAGAGATGACTTTTGGGTTGAACTGGGTTGGAAGGTCTGCTCTCCATTCCTAACATCGTTGAAATTCATAGGATTGACCAGAACAAGGAATTTTGTTTGATTTTTTATCTTTTCTAATATAGGATACCCAATTCCTTCTCCTAAAATACATTTGAATTTAAATAGTAAAAGATTCTAAGGCCTGATATATATTTCAGGTCTAAAATATTGGATTATCAAATAATTTTTTGTAGAAGCAAATATATGACAAATATAAAATATTTACTGTGAAGTGTCAGATTGTATGTAGACATCAGAGTCCTATTTACAATTCTGTGGCCCATCTACTGAGCAGAAACACACATTTACTGAGAAGGTGTGTGTGAGAGAGTAACAGATAGTGACTCAAAGCTTGAATCTGTGCTCATTCAGCGAAGCTTAGGATGTTCACTTCATTTCTTCTTTGAGGTTTTCTGTTGAGCAAACAATTAAATTATATGCTTTTACTTTAAGATTGTTTTTCTCACAGATTAAATATTACCATGAGTGAAAACTTTCTTGAGAGTCAATAACATCACCTGCCTGGTTAGTCCTGAATTTATTAGTCCCAGTCTGTCAATGATATCTTCCCATTCTGCTTTTCACACTGGATAATTGTAAACTCCCCCTGAGGAATCCCTGAACCACTATCTCTCCATTGCTGTATTTCAGTGCTCAGAACACCTAAGGTGCCATTTTATGCATTTTAGAAATGGCTTTGAAAGCACATCATGGGGGGTAAGGCAATACTGGATAAGAGAATAGGACTAGATGTAGAATAACCAGCTTTATAATCACAAAATCGTCAAGGTTGGAGGAGACCTCAAAGATCATCAAGTCCAACCTGTCACCACAGACCGCATGACTAAACCATGGCACCAAGTGCCACGTCCAATCCCCTCTTGAATGTTAATACCATTATCTAAACAAAATGTGGAAAGTCAATCTAACTGATTCAGAGCTTGCAAAATGTAAGTAATGATTCATAATAAATAATATTTTTTCAGTTGCAGCAAACCATGCCATACACAGGTACATACTGGAGCCAGAAACAGCTGCTATTTTCAAGGAAGAAATATTAAAAGTCAACAAATTCAGTTCCCTGCTATCAAAAGACACCACATCGTATATTCCTATTCCTAAATAAAAAGAATTTCAAATTATGAACAGAGGATGTTTTTTTCTGCTCACTGATCTGATGTTTAAGCCTTCTATTATTTTTCTTTTTAAATCATATATTGAAACTGTCATTTCTCCAGGAGAAGCAAATGTTTCATATGCCTTAAATACATGCTGCATTTAATCCACCTACTGATCAATTAAGATTTCTATAGTGTCTGACAATTAAACATTTTCTTTCTCCTATTCTGAATATGAGAGACTGTCACAAAACCCCAGTAACAATAGTATTACAAAGACATTTAATCCTGGTTGGACTATGGGAAAACATCTGCAAATTCATGTGAAGAAAGGAACAATTATGCTGATTCTCTCTTTCTTTCTTTCTTTCTCTCTCTTTCTTTCTTTCTTTCTTTCTTTCTTTCTTTCTTTCTTTCTTTCTTTTCTTTCTTTCTTTCTTTCTTTCTTTCTTTCTTTCTTTCTTTCTTTCTTTCTTTCTCTCTTTCTTTTTTTCTTTCTCTCTTTCTTTTTTTCTTTCTTTCTCTCTTTCTCTTTCTCTCTTTCTTTCTTTCTTTCTTTCTTTCTTTCTTTCTTTCTTTCTTTCTTTCTTTCTTTCTTTCTCTCTTTCTTTCTTTCTTTCTTTCTTTCTTTCTTTCTTTCTTTCTTTCTTTCTTTCTTTCTCTCTTTCTTTCTCTCTTTCTTTCTCTTCTTTCTTTCTTTCTTTCTTTCTTTCTTTCTTTCTTTCTTTCTTTCTTTCTTTCTTTCTTTCTTTCTTTCTTTCTTTCTTTCTTTCTTTCTTTCTCTTTCTCTCTTTCTCTCTTTCTTTCTCTCTTTCTTTCTCTCTTTCTTTCTTTCTTCCTCTCTTTCTTCCTCTTTTTCTTTCTTTTCATTATAAACCTAGAAAGTCATTGCTTCTCCCTGACAGTCCACATTAGGAGAAGTGAAGCTGAAGAGCATCTTGGGATTGGTTGTAGCACATTTTAATTTTATATATGGCATTTATGTGGGGCTGCCTGGAAGTTGTTTGGGAAAATGAATAGTATGCAGGTAGACTGTTTACCTTGGTCATTGAGTATCTTCAGCTAAAAGGAGAGTGTGTTATACTGAATTAGAGCTGACCTGTCATTCCTGGCCACTTGTGGTGGCCATCTGTTTTAAAGTAGAGATAAATACTGACAGATCTAAAGGTCAGTGAAAGTTGCACTTAGAGAACATGTTCACACTGTAAAATGCTGTGTGCATGAAATGAGAGTTGAATGGTTTATTTCAGTACCTATTGTGCAGTTAATCTACCTGCTACATATGGAACTGTTTAAAATAAGACTGCATAAGACACTTAGTGCCATGGTTTAGTTGATTAGATGGTGTTGGGTGATAGGTTGGACTTCATCTCAAAATCTTTTCCAACCTGGTTAATTCTGTATTCTGTATATTTGCTGCCTACTTTTCTAAACAAAGTTATTTTAGCAGGCATCATAATAGATGTTAAAATACTGGTACTCTGTGGTTTTAATTCTTGTTTTGATTTTTTTTTAGATCAGACTTTAAGAAGTCAGTTCTGAGTATTTCAAATAACAAAAAAATAGGTTGTTTATGGACTTCTTTGTTGCTTCAAGTGTGGAACTACACTTGTGTATGATAGTACTGATTTCAAATCACAAAAAATAGCTTTCAAGTGTGATGGGCTGATCCTGACTAAATGCCAAGTGCCAAAACTGAACACTCACTCCCATCCTCTGATGGACAGAGGAGAGAAAATAAAATGGAAGTCTTGTGCATAGAGATAAGGGCAGAGAGAGATCACTCAGTTATCATTACAAGCAAAACAGGTTAAATCTAGGGAAAATTAATTTAATTTATTGCCAATCAAATCATAACAGGCTGGAGAGGTGGGCACAAGCCAACCTCATGAAGTTCAATAAGAGCAAGTGCAGGGTCCTGCATCTGGGTTGAGGCAATCCCAGGCACAAATACAGGCTGGGCAGTGACTGGCTGGAGAGTAGCCCTAAGGAGAGAGACTTGGGGGTGCTGGTGGACAAAAAGCTCAACATGAGCTCTCAATGTGCACTTGCAGCCCGCAAAGCCAATCAGATCCTAGGTTGCATCAGGAGAAGTGTGGCTAGCAGGTCGCGGGAGGTGATCCTCCCCCTTCTACTCAGCCCTGGTGAGACCCCACCTGGAGTACTGCATCCAGTTCTGGAGCCCCTATTACAAGAGGGATGTGGAGGTGCTGGAACGTGTCCAGAGAAGGGCCACAAGGATGATCAGAGGGCTGGAGCACCTCTCCTATGAGGACAGACTGAAGGAGTTGGGTCTGTTCAGTCTGGAGAAGAGAAGGCTCCAATTAGGTGACCTAATTGTGGCCTTCCAGTATCTGAAGGGGGCCTACAGGAAGGCTGGGGAAGGACTTCTCAGGATCTCAGGTAGTGATAGGACTAGGGGGAATGGAATGAAGCTGGAGGTGGGGAGATTTAGGCTAGATGTGAGGAGGAGGTTCTTCACCATGAGATTGGTGAAACCCTGGAATGTGTTGTCCAGGGAGGTGGTCGAGGCCCCGTCCCTGGGGGAGTTTAAGTCCAGTCTGGATGAGGCTCTGTCCAGCCTGATCTAGTGTAGGGTGTCCCTGCCCATGGCAGGGGGGTTGGAACTAGATGATCCTTGTGGTCCCTTCCAACCCTGAATGAAACTATGAAACTATGAAATAAGAAATAAAAAAATATAAAATAAAAATAAATTTTAAAAACTCCAACAAACATAATCCCTGAAATACCTCATCCCTCTTTTCTTCCTGGGCTTAACTTTAGTGTTGGTTGTCTCTACCTCCTCTGTCTGAGTGGCATCGCAGGAGGGAAAAAAGGGCTTGTCATGAGTTCATCACCCATTGTCTCTGATGCATCTTCCTCAGCAGGAGGAGGATTCCTCACACTCTTCTGCTTCAACACTCCCTTCCATGTAGTGTAATCCTTCAGAAGTAGACTGCTCTAGCATGGGTCCCACATGGGGTCACAAGTCCTACCAGTAAACCTATTTCAGTGTTGACGTCTGTCTCCATGGGACCACAGGTTCATTCAGAAGCCTGCTCCAGGCTAGGCTTCCCTCTGGATCATAGCTTTCTTGAGTTGAAGCCATCTGTCTTGGCATGTGCTCCTCCACAGGCTGCAGGTGGATATTTGCTCCACCATGGACCTCCATGGGCTACAGGGTCAGAGCCTGTCTCACCATGGTCTTCACCATAGGCTGCAGGGAAATATCTGCATCTCCTCCTTTTCCTTCTTCACTGACCCCAGAGCACGCAATTGTTTCACACTTCTCTTCAGCTGTAGCTGCTGTTGCACAGGGTTTTTTTTCCCATTCTTAAGTATGTTACCACAGGGGTGCTACTGTTCCCACTGACGGGCTCAGCCTTAGCCAGCATCAGATCCATCTTGGAGTCAGCACACTGAATGTAAGGGAAGCTTCTAATAGATTCTGACAGAGCCACCACATTGGTCTCCCTTCATTCAAAATCTTGCCATGTAAACCCAGCACACTGAAACCCACCAACAGTAAACTTTTCTTATAGCAGTTTATATAAATATTGTCTAATCTGGTTAATCTATCAAATATCTCAGCTAATTCTTTCCATGTAACTAAGTAATGTCTTTTAAAGAAAACTACCCCTATTATGAAATCCATTATCAGGTTATCTCAAACCCAGCATACATGCTTTTAAGCAGTGTCCTCAATTGAAAACTACATGAAATATAATCAGAAAATTGGTTACTTGTATGATTCTATTGACCTTTCTGGAAAATTAGTATGAAAACTTAATAATTTAAATCATTAATCTTATTTTCAGCAACTGATACCTCTATCCACTATTATCCATAACTAGAGATATCTTGACACACAAGTGTTTCCTTAGCAATCCATAGGATAGAATAGAATCATAAGATTAATAAGGTTGGAAAAGACCTCAGAGATCATTGAGTCCAACCTATTACCCAACACCTCATGACTAACTAAACCATGTCTTCAAGTGCTACGTCCAGTCCTTTTTTGAACACCTCCAGGGACAGCGACTCCACCACCTCCCTGGTCAATAACTCTTTCTGTGAAGAACTTTCTCCTCACCTCGAGCCTAAACTTCCCCCAGCACAGCTTGAGACTGTGTCCTCTTGTTCTGGTGCTGATTGCTAGGGAGAAGAGACCAACACCCACCTGTCTACAACCTCCCTTCAGGTAGATGCAGAGGGCAATAACATCTCCCCTGAGACACATCTTCTCCAGGCTAAACAACCCCAGTTCCTTCAGCCTTTCCTCATAGGGCTTGTGCTCCAGAACCCTCCCCAGCCTTGCTGCCCTCCTCTGGACATGTTCAAGTGTCTCAATATCCTTCTTAAATTGAGGGGCCCAGTGCTCAACATGTGGCATAATGAATGCTGAGTACAGGGGCAGAATGAATTCCCTGCTCTTACTGGCCACACTATTCCTGATGTAGGCCAGGATGTCATTGGACTTCTTGGCCCCCCGGCACACTGCTGGCTCATGTTCAGCTGGCTGTCCACCAACACCCCCATGTCCCTTTCTGCCTGGCCACTCTCCAGCCACTCTGTCCCCAGCCTGTAGCGCTGCATGGGGTTGCACTGGCCAAAGTGCAGCACCTGGCACTTGGATTTGTTGAATGGCATCATGTTGGACTCTGCCTATCTGTCCAGACTGTCAAGGTCTCTCTGCAGAGCCCTTCTACCCTCTAATAGATCAACACCTGACTCCAGCTTGGTGTCCTCTTCAAACTTACTAATGGCGGACTCAATCCCCTCATCCAGATCATCAATAAAGATATTGAATAGGATTGGGCCCAGCACTGATCCCTGGGGGACACCACTAGTAACTGGCTGCCAGCTGGATGTGGCACCATTCACCACCACTCTCTGGGCTTGGCCCTCTAGCCAGTTCTAACCCAGCATGGAGTGCTTCTGTCCAAGTCACAGGCTGACAGCTTGGCCAGGAGTTTGCTATGGGGAACAGTGCTAAATGCCTTGGTGAAGTCCAGGTAGACTACATCCACAGCCTTCCCCACATCCACCAGGTGGCTGGCTGTCTGGGCTCTGTCTGGGTACCTACTGTTTTTCTATTAGCCTTTGGCTGAGTTGCTACCATGGCTGGATCTCTTCAGGTAGGTGAAATTAAGTTTGGGTTTTTTTTATTTTTTGTTGTTAAATATATGTATTCCACCTGACTACTATGTTGTGCCCAAGCTACCATAGTGGCTTCTGCACTCTGTTGTCTGACATGCCACTCTGCAGTACAATCAGAAGGCTTTCTTGCCAAATGGCAGTTGTGAGGCTTAAGCTCTGCCTAATTTAAATTTCCCGCAGCTGACATCATCCTTTCGAGCAGGCATGTGAGAAGATGACCCTGCCAGTCCTCACTGTTTGCCGAGATTCTACTGCCCAGAAACCCCCCAAAATGATAGCAAAATAGAGCACCTCTCAGCTTGAGCATGCCGGTCCCTGTACCAGTCCCAGTCCTGAGCAGCTCTCTTGCCAAATGGCCAAACCAGGGACATAATTAATTGTTAAACCAGATACACAATTATTGTTATAAATGGGCCGCACAAGAAAATTTCCAAGTTTCTTGTGAGAGTTGTTTTATTTAAAAAAAAAAAGCAAGCAAGCAGCAGGGTAAAAAAAGGGGGAGAGAAACAGCACACCGGGCCACAGAGACTTCCCCCCAGAGATACCTCCAGTCTCTGCCAAAAAACACCTTACAAATTCTAACTTTTCTTCATATAGCTACATTATCTACATATGCATGCATATGCTTAATAGAAGGCAGGGATATGAAAATGAGTTCTAGTAACTTCTTGGACTTCTTGAGCATGTGTCTTCTTTGTGGTAGGGGTCACAGATGAGGCAGGGTAGGTCTTTCTCCTGTATTCTTTGAAGAACCACATCTTCTCACACAAGTACAGCTGCAGCACAGGACTTATCTAAGGTAAACATTCTATGGCTCCTGAGAAAGTTGGCATGAGGTTCCTGTCTGAAGCCAAACCAATCTGAATACTTACCCTTTGTTCTCAAAACAAACCAACTGCCACTACCCCCCCCCGAATGGCACACTCTGCAACACAAATCACAAACCACTACTGCATTTATAACAATTATGTACTATAGCTGTGGCATAGAGATTGAGAGTGGTTATGTTAAACATTTTTGTTGATGGCATCCTCAGTGTTTAAAAATGTTATTTATTTTATACTGGTCTTCCTAATATTTTATCAAGTTTTTACTCAAAATATTCAGATGTACAACCATACTCAATCTAAAAGATTACTTTCTGTGGTACATATTTCATTCATATTTCATACAATATACATTAACCTTATAAGGAACTTTAAATAAAACATCAGCACAGAAGTTTTAACAAATTAAAATGAAGAGATAAGCTTTTAAGCTAATCAACTAATTGCGTCCTTTTACCAGCTTTATTTCTGTGAACAATTATCCTGTTCTGGAAATCTCTACTTCAGGTCTGGATACTCCAAGAGCAGCCTTAGAAAGAATATGCCTTGGCAATCTGCTGTAGGTTAAGAGAAATTAAGACTTAATTGGTATAACAATAAAGAAAAGCCCTTCAAAGGATGGATGATGATGATTAGAGGGCTGGAGCACCTCTCCTGTAAAGACAGACTGAGGGAATAGGGGCTTTTCTGTCTGAAGAAGAGAAGGCTCCAAAGAGACCTTATTGTGGCTTTCCAGTATCTTAAGGGGGCCTACAAGAAATTTGTTGAGGGACTTTTTAGGGTGTCAGGTAATGATAGGACTAGGGGGAATGGAAAAAAAAATAGAAATGGATAGATTCAGATTGTATGTTAGGAAGAAGTTCTTCCCCATGAGGGTGGTGAGACACTGGAACAGGCTGCCCAGGGAGGTGGTGGAAGCTTCATCCCTGGAGGTTTTCAAGGCCAGGCTGAGCAACTGATATAGGGTGAGGTGTCCCTGTCCATGGCAGGGGGGTTGGAACTAGATGATCCTTGAGATTCCTTCCAACCCTAACAATTCTATGATTCTGTGAATTTAGACATTTGAACTTGTCCAGAGAAGGGCAACAAGGCTGGTGAGAGGCCTTGTGTATATTTGTAAATAGAACTTCCATGTAAACTTTCAATAAAAATGTGGAACATTTTTATTTTACTCCTTGAGAAGGGGCAAAATATCTTTTCTGTCCTTTTGCCCTGGGCAGCTCGTGGCTCAAAACTAGGACACAATCAAATATTCCTGAGGTTTTGGGTGAAGACAATAGATGAGTGTAAGTCTCCAGCTTAGTGCACAGCACTGTATTCTTATACAGAAGAGGGATTGTTTTGAAGGCAGCCCTCATTGCTACATTGCAAGAGAAGATATGGTTAAGTAGTAAAAACAGTGCTCTTAAATTTGAATCACAGTATTTCAGGGGCTGGAAAAGACCTTGAATGATCATGTAGTCCAACCCCACTGCCAGAGCAGGATCACCTACACCAGATTACACAGAAATGCATGCAGGTGAATATCTCCAGAGAGGGAGACTCCACACACCCCCTGGGTAGCCTGTTCCAGTGCTCTGTCACCCTCACAGTGAAAGGGTTTTTTTTTCCCTTATATTTATGTGAAATTTCCTATGCCTCAATTTTGCCTAGAAAGTGGAAAGAAAAGACAAAATTTATTTTCCTTCATTCCAGGACATATTTTGTTTTCTTTCACCAGTTGCTCATCTGCCACACTTTGGGTCAAAGTATTTCTTTGTAAGATTCTGTTATTTAGTATGTTTTTAACATTTTCGTGACTCATTGCATGAAGAAAAAAGTTTTTTCATCATTTTGTGAGAGAACTTTCCTGGTTTTGGAGCACATCCAGTTGGAATGTGGAAAAGGGAAAGAGAGTGGAATAATTTATTAAAGCAATAGTGCTTGTCTAGATTTTAATCATTATTATTGAGGGAGAGATCAATAAATTTGTGCTTTTACCCAGGATTTTGTTCTTTCCCTTAGGGAACCTGTCCTTCATTCAAAAAAGCTATTGTGTCATATTCTTTATGAGTTAAAAGGGAGACATAATAAGTGCCTTGGTCCGGAGAGGGAAGGAGACTCAGTTCTTTTGAATATTCCTGTGTTGTGAAATTAGAGGCACAAATGAGGCCAAAATATCGACAGCTAGACTATTTATTACATAAAGTGGATGGATCAGAAGGGGAGAGAGGGAAAATAGGGAGAGAGAGAAGAGGGAGAGAACAGGAAAGGAATTATATTACCACACCCCTCACCCCCCCAAGACAGTTTGAGTCTGTGGAGGAAAGGTGCTGCAGGAGATGTTGGATCTGTAGAGAAAGGGTGCTGAGGCTTTGGCTATAGAAGAGAGGTGGTCCTCTGGGTAGCCTCTTCAGCTCCATGAGTTGCAATAGGCGGAACTTAGGGCACAAAGAGAGGGGACTCTGCTTCTTCCAGGCTCCATGATGATGTCTCTGTCATTTTTCCTCTCCTGGTATTCTCTCCGTTTTCCTTCTTAGTAGCATTGTCCTTCTCCTGTGTTTTTTCTTCATCTGTGTTTTTGGTTCCATGTTTTTCTTCTTCTGAGCCAGTAGTTGCTCAAGTCTTTTATATAGTTTTTAGTACCTAGGTATGTGTCCATGTATTGTCCCTCAGGAAATCAGGGGCCAGGTGGTGAATCCATTGTCTCACCATCCTCCCTTTCTGGGGTACTTGATGGGTGGAGATTATCTTATTTCATGCATATTCCCGAAGGTGGCCTCGGTCATTGATTTTATCTTTGTTGAGTCACATCAGGAGAGAAAAGCTTTTAGACTCTCACAACAAGAAATCACTTTTATTGCAATCTACCTATGAAATAATGCTGAAAGAGATCAATAGAACAATTAATAAAAATTAAAGATCCATAAGGATGATTGATGTCAGATCACTCCAGTCTTCTGCTCTATAACTAAGGCTAGGAAACATGGTTCAGTTTGAAGGTGATTATTACCCCAGCCTTTCTCCTTTTCTTTTCAATCCCACTCCCATTTCTGTATATCTAAAGTGAAAGTCAAACTGTAAGCCATTTGCAAGCTTTACCATTTCTAGACAAGAGATTTTAGGGTGAAAAAGTGATTGATTACACTTAGAGATTCTTGTTCTAATATCCAGTTTCATCTCTTTCTAATCCTATTGCAAGAACCCCCCTATTTAACTGTAAAAAATAAAAAAAAAAACAATTGAATGTTGATAAGAGGATAAGATGATTTCTGTAACCATTAGTAAACAGATCAGTGACTATTCCTTCTCACATACTCTGTTTTTCCATTTCTAAATAGGTAGTGATAGCAGCTCTTCTTTTCTACTAGTTCCTGTTTGTTTGGCTCATTTAGAGCTTCCAGATGGACTTTCTCTGTTTACTGTTTTTCTTTCTGGGCAATGAGATTTCTTCTTTCTCCATGGTGAGGCCTCAATATACTATTATAATATGAGGTGCTAATAATAATTTTAACTTTTTTTTTTGGATCTGCATGCTTCTGGGGCAATAAGTTTATTAGTATAATGCACTTGATGAAGTATGTAGCCATCTGCCTTTGATCTGTTTTGTACAGGTTGTCTTTTTTCTCTTCCTCCACTTTCTAATTGCAGAAGCACAGTAAAATATTTATTATTGCATAAATCTGAATATTCTTACCAGCAAGTCATAATGTTGGAAAGACTGTAGGTTGTTTTAATGTGCATATCTGGAATTTGAACACTTCTTTTAAGTGATGATTCTTTTAATTTTACTTTTTATTATGGATGGAACACTATCATTGCTCTTGGATGATGAAATTTCCACCAAATTACTGAATGGCATGTTAAGATTGGCTGAGGCAGCCAGAACACAGAACCACAGTAAGATAGAAAGGCTTTTTGATGCATTACTGTCATAGCTCCATACAAACCCCATGCTTATGGAGTTAGATGAGTTGTTTTTTCTGGGTTGGTGCGCTGTAGTTTTGTTGGAATTTTTGAATTGCAAATGGATGAGGGGGATGTGTGTTCTTCTGTTTGTTTTGTTTGTTTGTTGTTTCATTTTGCTGTGGGTTCTTTTTGTTGTTTTATTATGGTTTGTTTTTTGTTTTTTTGTAATATGGACTGCATTTCAGGTAACATACCAGTTGGAAGGGACCTTGCAAGATCATCTAGTACAACACCCCTGACAGAGCAGGATCACCTATACCAGATCACACAAGAACTCATCCAGGC
This sequence comes from Melanerpes formicivorus, assembly GCF_026170545.1. NCBI lineage: Eukaryota > Metazoa > Chordata > Aves > Piciformes > Picidae > Melanerpes > Melanerpes formicivorus. Next base: position 37,439,218 of record NW_027142353.1, on the reverse strand, counting down.
AGGTTTTTAATATCTCCAGAGAGGGAGACCCCACAACCCCCTTGAGAAGCCTGTTCCACTGCTCCATCACCCTTGCAGTGAAAAATTTGTTCCTCATATTTAAATGGAATTTCTTATGCCTCAGCTTGGACTCTATGACCTTCAGAGGTCTCTTCCAACCCCTAACACCCTGTGATCCTGTGAACTGCCACCCATTGCCCCTTGTCCTGTCATTTGGTATCACTCAAAGGAGCATGACTCCATCCTCTTGGCACTCACCCTTTAGATATTTATAAATATTGACGAGGTCACCCCTTAGTCTCTTCCTCTCCAAGACCCAGCTCACAGACTCTCTTCAGAGAACCTCAGTTTAACAGGTGGAAGCATAACCCTTCATATATTGGTCTCTGAATGAATGAAGCAGAATTTTCAGTCTTTCACAGACTAACATTGTGGTTAAATTGACAAAAAAAAAAAAAAAAAAAAAAGTTATTTTACTCAGAGACAATTTCTACCCTTCCTCTCCCTCAAAGCTGTGAGAACCCCATTGTTGTCTAAATCAAATTCCTCACTAATTCTCCTAAATGTTTAAGGGATATGGAAACTCTGATCTGACTAAAATTAGTTTTAGCGGATCTTAATATATTAGAAATAATGTATATAATGATGGTTATATTTTATAGTACTTTTCAAGTACTATGCATATGTCTCATGTGTTATATAACCTTTTCCAATTAAGATTATCCAGTGATCCTCTGATTTACTCATTCTAATCCTAAACCCAAAATGTTTATTCTAAACACTGCACATATATACATATGCATGCATACATACAATATGATAACAGGTATGCATGCACACATGTATAAGATCACCACTGGAGGAGAATAATTCTTGTTAAGACATCTGATAAGTGGATCTGATTTCATGTTCTACAGCTAGTTTCCTAATTTCCATAACTTAAAGAGGAAATGTATATGAGATGATGGCACTTTCAAGTTTTCTCAAGGCTATGAGGGTGCTGCATTCTCTAAGGACTGAATTATATAGTATTTTATTTGCTTCTGTCTTGCTCTGTGTTGTAGTAGACTTTGACTGGGGCTGTCCATGGGTGATAACAACAGAGTTCTACATCAAAGCCAATGTTCTGTAATGAGACCCACCACACATGAAAGGGGCTACTGAAAGAAAGTACCTTCTAAATGCCTATCCAAGATACTTTTATATGGGGAGACAGCTGACACATCTCTGTTGTGCCTCATGACTTGTGACAGCCCCAGCACTGGACTGGAAAAATATGAAGCCTGGATTCCTGTGTAAGTTTTCCCTGAGTTTCCTGTCCCTTGAAATGTCTCCTCCCCTACTATGATGTTAACAGTTTGTTTCTATTGGCTTGTTTAAACAAAGGAAAGTGAAACCCAAGAAAATGAAAATAAAAGTTTGTCCAGTTTTATAATTATCCTTAGAACAAAACTTTTAAGTTAATATGGACATGCAGTACAACACAGAAAAATACCTCATAGAAGATGCTGTTCTTGTTAACCTTCCAGCTGTGATTAAAAACAGAAGAAATGTTATCAGTGATTAATTTCTCACAAGATTGTCAGGCTGAGGATTTCAGAGACAGGATAGTTCATATTAGTATCCTTTAAATGTTAATTATAAACATCAGTCACAAACCTTGTAGTTAACTCTTGCCCTCAGACCATTGTAGTCTAATTTATCATGAGAGAAGTGGTGCAGAAACACATTCTACAGGAGAGTGAGAAGATGGTTTTATTTACTCCTTTATCTAGTAGAGTTTAAATTCAGATCTTTGGTATTTTAATGTATCCTAGTATTTTTATGTATCTTTGCTGAGCAACAAGCAAGTATTTTGAGCTAAAACATGGAGGAAATGGCTATGAAGATCTGTTAGCCTTTTACCTTTCATGTTATTTCACTGAGATCAGTAAGGAGAAAATGAGAGGAGCAGCACAAGAAATATGAAATCAAAGCACAGTGCAATGCAGTAGCTGAAGAGCAGGTAAATATTACTCTTTTCCAGGGACTTGAAATTGCTAGAATAGTCTGGAGAATGCTGAATACATGGATTTTCATTCTTCCTTTTTTTATTTTCTTTTTTTTTTGTTTTTTTTTTGTTTCTTTTTATTTATTTCCTTTGTAAATGATCTACAAATGGAAACAAAATTAATTTTGATTTTGTTTGCTTAGTCACAGGAGGGCATATTCGACATCTCATTATTTCAACTATGATTCTTAAACATTTTGAGTAGCATGACAGAACTTTAGATTACCTGACATTTTATCTCCAAAATCAATGACTATTAACCCTTTAATATTGCTTTTTAAAATTAATCACTGTTTATAGGTTCATACTTAAGGTGACAGTAGAATATTATATTTTTAATAATTTATCTTTCTCCTTTCTTCTTTGAAGTGCTTTAAAACAAGTATTTTAAATATGGGAGGAAAAAGGGAAATTGGTTGCAACCAGGAAAATTTAAGAAAATATGGCTAAACACTAAATGAGATTAAGACGATTTCAGAAATACCTGGTGAAGCTTTACACCCAATTCTCTGAAAATTCATTCAGCAGTCATGTCTAGGCACTTGGGGCACTGCCTAATCTGGATTTAAAATAAACAGAAGGTGGAGACAGGAAATTATATTATTTAATTTATCATAAACTGCCTGGTGGTCTCATTTGAATAAAGAAGAGATAAGACCTAAGTAGAGATGCTGTCTCATATGACTGTATCTAACGAAAAAATAAAACCAAAAAATCTCTTCATTAGAAACACATGATTAGATATTTAAAGGTAAGGTAAAAATTAGAGGGAAGAGGAAAAGAAGTGGAAACTGACCCTGGGAACTAGGAACAGATTTTGGGCAGAAAGCATAAGGAGAAATGAGGTTGGAGACAAGGCTGGCAAAGTAGAAATACTAAGTTGGGGGGCAGAGGGTGGAAGGTGAAACCATGCATATAAAGCAATATTTACCATTATTAAGAATTCAACATGAAGAAATAAAAACATAGGGAAAACCAGATTGAAAATTTCCAATGCAATTTATATCCTGACAAATTCATTTTGAGAGAGATTTCATTTTATATAGTCACTTACTGTCTCATTTGCAAATCTCTGAGGAATTTATGCTCTGTATAAACAAGGCAAACCCAAGAAAACAATAATAAAAGCAACTAGACAGTTTCATAAAGCAGGTAGATGAACTCTGTTCCCCAGAACTTTTGGGGGAACATGCTGTTGTAATAGAGAGCCTGTCTTTCAGGAACTGTAATGCAAGCTAGGCAGAATAACAGACATCTGAGGATGGGTGCAGTTGCCCAGAAAAAGTTATCTGTTATTCTTTGAGATGCTCTGGGCTATTACATCTAACTCACAAGTGCCAGCTCTTCAGAAGTTCATTTGAAGGTCCTAGCTTGTACCTCTCAGCCCAGAGTGGATGCTTTTCATACCAGAGAGTGCCACAGTAATACATAATTAATATACTTAGGTGATCAATTCCCATATAGAGAAATAGAATGTTTTCAAAGAATGTTTCATAGAATATTTTTGGTTGGAAGGGAGCATTAAAGGTCACCTAGTCCAAACCCAAATACTGATACACAGTTTGTCATCATCTGCAAATTTTGTTGTAATTTCATCATTTTATACCCATATCACACACCCAAACCAAACAGACAAACAAACACAAACCCAACAAACAAAAATCCTTGAAAAGCTTTGCTGGTTGTATTCCTTTGACCAAGGTTACCAGTTCAACATCATTTTTCTAATGTTCCTTGTAATTGATTCTTTAAAACTACAAGTTTCATTTTTTAATGTTCTAATAAAGGGATATTTCTCTAAACTTCATTAAAAGAGTCCAGATCTACTGCACTTCATTTGTTAAAACTTTATGCAAGCTATATTTCAAAATTATGATATTTATCCATGATATTGATTGAGTCTGTATAATCAGCTTTTACTGACCCTGTTTCAAATTACCTTTTTTGTAATCATTATCTCTGCAGAAAGTATTCTGCTATCTTGCATGCTACTGGGGCCAGATTCATAGGTTTCTGGTATCTGAGATTACTGACAACCAAACAAAAACACAAACCAACAAACCTGTTATTTGTGACATGGGACTCAGTATGCAGCAAAATAAGAGTGTGTTTAAAGTAGAGAAATTGCAGTGCAAACATTCCAGATTGTGGAACATTCCACAACAGAAGTTCATTTTTCTGACAGAGCTTAATCCATTTGCCACTTCTCAACCTTTCTTTCTTCCATCCTCTCTTCAGCTGGTTCTTGTATTAGTTTCATAATAAACTCTAGAAACATTTACAAGTGCCAGTGAACCCAATATATTCCCTATGGTTTCAAGTTCAGTCTGTCCTTCCCTTGACTTTCTTAGAAGAGCTTCTACACAGGAGGTGACAGCTTCTGCAGTACATTTTACAGAATGTGTGCCTGGTCTATCTCAATGTAGGCAAGAAAAAAGATCCAGTCTACTTCTACATCCTCTGAAATCTGGTTTATTCAGTGGCTAGTTTGTCGTGGTCCTGATTAATGAAAATTTGAACTACATACTTGAGGCACACAGAGACAAAACAGGAAAGAGGTTCTCACCAACATTAACAGCCCCCAGATCAATCACTCAAAGTGTATTTTCTATGCACAACATTTAGCCTCTTTTTTATTTTATTTTTTTGTTTTTTATAATTTTCAGATGAAAGTGAAGTTGACTTGGGGTGTATTAGAAGGGGTGTGGGTAGTAGGTTGAGAAAGGTTCTCCTACCCCTCTACTCTGCCCTGGTAAGGCCGTATGTCAAATATTGTGTCCAGTTCTGGGTCACTCAGGTCAAGAAGGACCTCATGGAACTGCTTGAAAGAGTCCAGCACAGAGACACAAAAATGGTTAAGGGAGTGGAATATCTTCCTGATGAGGAGAGACTCAGGGAGCTGGGGCTATTTAGCTTGGAGACGAGGCTGAGCTATGACCTCATTCATGTTTATAAATATTTAAAGGGTGAGTGCCAAGAGGATGGAGCCAGGCTCTTCTCAGTGATGCAATGTGTGGAAGTTGAGGCATAGGAAATTCCATGGAAACATGAAGAAAAGTTTTTGCACTGTGAAGGTGACAGAGTACTGGAACAGGCTACCCAGGGGTGTGTGGAATCTCCCTCTCTGAAGATATTCAAAACCTGCCTGGATGCATTCCTGTGTGATCTGGTATAGGTGATCCTGCTCTGGCATGTGGGGTTGGATTAGATTATCTTTCAAGGTCCATTCCAGCCCCTAACATTCTCTGATTCTGTGAAGTAGTATGGCACAATGTTAACACAGAAAGTTTATTTTTTTGCAACAGCTTGTACGTTGTATTAAGGCCATCATGACTCTCTAAATCTGAACACTTCCATTATGTGTCCAGAATTATATTTTTGCTTCTCACTTAATATATTCCTTGGCTAGATCACAGATAAGGTTGAACATGAATAGATTTTTTAAAAAATTGTTGAATAATTACACTAATAGCACACCAATAAAAGTTATTATAATAAGAAATATGAACACACATACTAGTTTTCCCCTTCACTGGAAAGCAGTGAAGGGAAAAATGATCTGGGGCTCCTAGTGCATAGAAGGTTGACCGTGAGCCAGCAATGGGCTCTTGTGGCCAAGAAGGCCATTGTCATTCTGGGGTGTATTAGAAGGGGTGTGGTCAGTACATCAAGAGAGGTTCTCCTCCCTCTCTATTCTGTCCTGCTGAGGCCACATCTGGAATATGGTGTCCAGTTCTGGGCCACTCAGTTCAAGAAGGACGGGGAACTGCTTGAAAGAGTCCAGCGCAGAGCCACAAAAACAATTAAAGGAGTGGAACATCTTCCTGATGAGGAGAGGCTGAGGGATCTGGGGCTCTTCAGATTGGAGAAGAGGCTAAGGGGTGATCTCATCAATGTTTATAAATATGTACATGGCAAGTGCCACGAGGATAGAGTCAAGCTATTCTTGATGATTCCCAATGACAGAAGAAGGAGCAGTGTGTGGAAGTTGAGGCATAGAAAGTTTCATGGAAACATGAAGAAAATATTTTCACTGTGAGGGTGACAGAACACTGGAACAGACTGCCCAGGGTGGTTGTGGAGTCACCGTCTCTGGAAATATTCAAAACCTTCCTGGATGCATTCCTGTGGGATCTTGTATAGAAGGTCCTGCTCTGGCAGGGGGAGTTGGACTAAATGATCTTTTGAGGTTGCTTCCAGCCCCTAACACTCTGTGATTCTGTAATTATACCTTAAACATAATTTTTTTAAAAACTGTGGGCAACATGAATCTTCCAACACACTTTCTGCAGGCAATGTTTCAATTTTACAAAGGAGAGAGATATGCTTCATTGTATTCTGTAAAGTAGCCTTGTTGGATGTATTATAAGTAAGAAGCTAACACAGCAGTTGTTGTGTTAGAGGCTGATGCAACTACTGTCTTCACACTTTCCTGACACATCACTTCTTTACAGACAGTGCTGCTCAGGTCACAAAGGGTCTTTTTTTCTGCTTTAATAGTCCAGTTTTGTTAAGTCAGGGAAAAAACACAGGGAATAGCAAGGGTAAATTCCAATCATAAGTGCAAGAAAATGTTCATTTCATATTTTAGTTCTAGTCCTGGCAGCCCAGCTAAGTCATTATTAAGTCAGAGATATTATATTAAACCAATGATGATGTGCAATGAAGCAACTGAACAACAAAAAAACCCAAAACCACTGAAAGTAATATTGCCATGAAAGTATTGCATTAATTGAAGAATATTAAGGCTTCATTCATTATCAAATAGTGCCAGTTCTCTCTACATCAACCCTTTGACTGCTTGCTCACTTCCATGAGAATTGGTGAGTGCAGTAGATCTAGTTCAGAGAATGAAAACTGCTGTCAGAAAGCTGTCATTTGTTTGTGCACAGATCTACATCTTCTTTACATTTTGCTTGCAGATAAAGGTGTTGTGCCAGAAAAAGAGACTATCAGTTGGCCCCAAACCAAGAGAATTAAATAGACACATGGACTCCAGTAGCAATGTTTTTAGGAAAATCTACCCTTTGATCAGTAGCAGATACAAAATTATGGCAAAAAATATTAATGAACTTGACTAGCTTAAATTAATATCCTAAAGAAGAGTCCTTTCTTCTTGTAATTCTGACCTCTCACAGATCCTTTGAAACAGGTGCAGATGTTCAGCAGATCTCTACATGAGTGCATTTACTCTTGATTGGTATAAATGTTACTGAAGTGGAAGTTCATACGTGTTCTGAAAGAGAACATGTAGTGGAAGGTAGTGGAAACTATATGAAGAATAATTTCCAGATGAGAAATGTATGTTACACTGCCTGCTGAAGTGAGCAAGCTCTTCTTGTAAGATTACTGCAAATCACACACTACTTGTACAATGGTCTGAATTTCCTAAAGTATCTTATTTCGTGTTGAACCACTGGAAGGGAAGAAAAAGACCAGACAAGATCTGGTTTACAGTACTGAGACTTTCATAAAGGGCTGTAATACCTGTTTCTGAAATGCCAGGCATAAAAATGCCTGCCAATGGACTTCAGACAGATAAGTAAAACAGCAGTTATTTTAAAAATCAAAGTATATTTATATTTAACCTACTGCAAGAGATCAAAAGTACAGCTCTGGGGTAAGTAGACTGTTAAGACTATAACAGCACTGACTGCTCTGTGCAATTCAAAGACCAGTGTTTGAAACTGCGCAGTTCATGTGGTTTGTATTAAATCAGATCAAAGTGATCTATTGATGTATTAGCAAATGACAACAAGTTAGGCTTAGGTTAGACATAAGGAAAAACTTCTTATTAAGGACTGGAACAGGGTGCCCAGGGAAGCTGTTGAATTGCCATCCCTGGATGTCTTTAAAAGCCATCCAGATATGGTGAGCAAGTATATAGTATAGTAGCAGCCCTGTGTGGTGGTTTGAGACTTAACTGGGATTTAAGAGCTCAGATGGGGGGGCTAGTCTGAGAATCCCTCCCCCACTTCTCCCTCCCCATCCTCTAAAACAATAAAAAGGAAAGAAAGGGAGATAAGGAAAAAAAAGGAGGAGGTAAATCTACCAAGAAATAATTAGGAGTTGGTTTGGAAGTAGAGAGATAAAATTTTCTTTAAACAATATATATATATATATATATATATATATAAAACAATAACAGGAAGGGGTGTGGTGGTGAGAGGTTCAGTTCTCCCCCACACACAGAGAAACCATGGCTAACTCAGTCGGAGAAGCAAAAATGAGACAAGGCTATATTTACAAGCAGGATGAGATGCAGTGAATATATACACAATATACAGTATTTACAATATATACAGAAATATACAGCAAAGAACGTAACACAGAAAACTTTTCCCTCCTCCAGCCAGGAAGGTCCCCCCAACTGTACCTCCTTCTCTCCCTTCCTCCCATTTTTCCCAAAAAGGGTTAGAGAGAGAAAAGGTAATTATTAAGGAAGAAATTCTGTTAGCTCAAAGCATATGCAAGAATTAGTTTCTTATCTGGTTAGTTGAATGGTCAGCACCCACCAGCACAGACAGAACACAGATGTTCAGAGGGACTGAAACAGACAGGCTGAACTGACTGAGATTCAAACTGAACTAAAGCTAAAATTTAAAGTTGCATTCTACCAATCTACCAATGAAATTCGTTTAGACTTACCTTTGTTTTCATTTTTACACCAAAACATTCAGCCAGAGTGTTCCAGTACCTGTCGCTTTCTTAAAGGCACAGCCTAAAATGGTCACAAGGGTTCAGAAGGGTAAGGAACAAGGATAGATAGGAGAATATATATACAAAACCAACAGTCCTTGGAAGATGCAGCAGGGAGAAAAGACCAGGCCTGACCATATGGCAGAGAAGCAGGAAGCCAGCAGAGACTCAGTCCTCTTGTCCAGGATAGGCAGAACCAAGAAAGAGAGCAAATGGCTGCAGTGTCTTCCTTTTTATAGGCTTGCTGGACAGGGTGTGGGGGGTATGGAACAGACTAACTCAGTTTCCCAAGGGAAAACCACACTCTGGGGAGGGCAAGGCTCTCACAAGCCCTCCCCCTGATACTTTCAGTATGGGCATAACCCATCACACCCTGTTAGATAGTGGTTAGACTTGATGCCTGGAGCATGTGACCTACAAAGTGTATCTGAGGGAGCTAGGGTTGTCTTTCTGTAACTATACCCCATACATTTTAAACACACACAAACAGTTTGGTGTGATTACCCCAAGAAAAGTGAAGGCTGCAAGCACACATTGGAAGAATATCTTCTACTTGCTTACCTCTTCTGTAGGAGGCATATGTGTCCAGTTTTAGGTGCAGCTGTGCTGCTTCGTTAATCTCCTAATCCACCATCTGCTAAGAATGATACTCTTGAATACTGATACCCTCAAACCACAGATCTGGGTCCTTACTTGTTGCCCTGACACCCTCAGGACATCAACAGGGTGCAGGATTTTCATGATCTCTGACAGTGAGGATGTTCCATCAGGCCTTGAGTGTTGGTTATGATACTAATGGGATAACTTATGGAAGTGTCAATCTTGTCTTGAATGCCACTCTGGTCATACTTCAGTGTATCTTCCCACAGTCACGAATTTTCCTGCTTCTACACTACTTTGCAAGTGAGCTCTTTCTTTTCTTGGAGAGTCTTTTGGTAATCTGGTTTAATATGGTTGGTGATAGATTTATGCAAACCTTGTCATTTTAATTTCCTCTCAATGTTATCAGTTCTGATGAAAACATCTTGTCAGGCAGTTTCAGATATTACATTCATATATGCTGTGTACAATCACAGTCTTATCATATTATCTGTTGTTATCCAAGCCATTTTTGCAAGACAGGGTTGTTCAGGCTCCCTTATAGATAGGAGAAAAACACCCCAACAAACAAACAAAAACCCAAACCTGGACACATTAAAAGTATGCGTTCAGAAAATTTCTTCCCTTCTGAAATCAAGTATAGAATATTGTGGTGGTTCAGGGTGGGTGCCTCCAGCTGCTGCCACATAAGACACACCTCTGGTGTCCTGAGGGTCCAGCCCAGTGGGTGGACACAGGAAGCTGTGTATTTCATCCCATAATGTCCTGCTCCCTACAAAACCACCTGCAAAGTCCTGCACTTCCTCTTTCTTCCCTCACTGCTCCTATGGAGATGGTCCCTGTCTGGTAATAGAGGGGGAATCATCTCACAGTCTCTTGGGCCTGGCTAGGCCTAAGGCCGGGAGTAGAGGGAAGTGTGGGATACTTCTGGGTATGCTTTGGAATCTCCTTTTGTCACTGTGCTTGTGGTTCTCTGTAAAATATTCACTGTTTTTCCATTTAAACTTTCCACCACTTCTGCAATCCATTTGTCTGAATCTCAGTTTTCGTGCCCATGGTGGGAAGGAAGTAGGGATTGGCCCTTCAACCCACCACAAATATCTACCTGATGGCAGAAGAGGACCATAGGCAGATCCACCACCAAAGCATTTCCCAATTATAGAGTTAATATGGGATTTTGCATATTCCAAATAAGAAGTTCTGCTCTAGATCAGGCAGTACATAAACTGTACTGTGGGGCTCTGCTGCTCAATGTGGTCCATTATGAGACCTCCTTATTTCTCTTTCTTCTTGTCTAAAAATTTGTCGTCTTGCAAATGTGAATAAAGTCCTCCTAAATTTCAGAATTCAATGTGCCTTATGAATGTGAAATCTTGGATCTGGATCAGTCCAACAAAGTAGCTACTATTTGTCTCAGTCACTTGCCCTCTGCAAAACAGCATTTCTGAGCTTTATGTTTGCCTGGTAATAGTATTTAAGACATTTGTATTTGTCAACCCCAATTGACAACTATGAAACAACATCTTCTTCATAGGTACACCACTATCTAGATTAAAGCCTTTTACAAAACCATTATTATGGTAGTCTTGCAGCTTTTCAAATCTCCTTTATTCTCTTAAAGATTAATTCCTGAAAATAATAATAAAATAATAATAATAATTTTAAGATAATCTATAAAAGATTAAATGTTGTGTTTTTGGTGTTTTTGTTTTTTTTACCCAAAGCACAGCATGACATAACTACAAAATGACAGTATAACTACTTTCATAGTCAGAATCATAGAAATGTTTTGGTTGGAAAAGACCTTTAAGACCATCAAGTACAACTGTCAACCTAAGACCATCATGGCCATTAAGTCATGTCCTGAAGTGCTATGTCTATGTGTTTTTTGAACACTTCCAGGGATGGTGACTGCACCACCTCCCTAGGCAGCCTATTGCAATGCCTGACCACTGCACATGCTGTACTGAGATGATCTGCTTCATGACCTTCCCTATCACAAGGGTAAGACTGACTGGTTTGTAGTTCCCTAAGTCCTCTTTCTGGCCCTTTTTGTAGATCTGGCAGGGTGCCTATGCTAGCCGACTGTCACCAGCTGCGTCACAAAAATATCCTCTACAGACTCTAGGAATCTCCAGGACTACTCCCTCTCCATTGTGTAATGTTTCCAGCAGACATCAGAGAAGTTGGTGTTCATCTGTTTCGTCATCCTGGTTAGGTGTTTATATCAGCCTCCCACCAGGATATCTGAACCTTACCGACAAACCCTCTTATCACTATCATTAACCTCAGTACAGTGAAAACTCTCTATCCCTTATACACACAGCTTTGAGTTATACACTTTTAAGGCTGAATCCTGATTCACATTACCCCTGTCAAACATAAATATTTCCTTAGCTTTAAGCCTGGTCATCACCTCAGTAAAAAATCTATGTATTTTTCATCTCACTCACAAAACCTTCGAGTTCAAAATCTCTGAGATAATACAATGACTTCTGTACTTTATCAGGTGATGTGAGCTAAAGCATTTCTGTTCTCATATAACAGATTTATAGACTATAAAAGCCAGAAGCACCCATTAAGGTGATCTAGTTTTGAGTTCCTCAGTAAAAGAGACTGTAGTATTTCATCCAGAACTTCTTTCATGAAGTTTAACAACTTGATCAGATTATGGTTCCAGAAAAATGGCATTTAGGACATGTTCATTTTTTCTAGCTTTTCCCTGTTACTGTAGATTTTAGCTGCTTGATGAGTAAAGTTGGTTTTAGTCCCTTGAGTATTCTGGGGACTGTCAGCTCCGTTGGAGGCAGCAGACTTCACATCTCTAATACATAGCTTAGGCAGTTTGAGTGACTGATGCTCTAGAGATTCCTTCCAGGAATAAAAGACTTGAAGTAAACAAAAATTACATTTATTGACTATTTTGTTAAATTTCAATTTCCGATCTTCAGCAGAAAATCAGAACAACATTTTTTTCTTGTCTCTTATTAAGGGATTTTGATATATACCCATGTGATGGTTTAACCCACTGACATCAACAAAAACTTGGCTGAGCCCAGTTAGGGAAGCGAATAGAGCTGTATTTTACAAGCAATAATGGAATACAATGAATATGTACAAAATATACAGTATTTACAATATTATACAAGAATTTACAAAAATAAAACAACACAGAAATACTCCTTGGGTGGAAGGATTCCACTTTGCCTCCCCCCAACCTCTCTCCCATCTCTTTTTCCTCTGTTAATTAGAAGAAAAGAGAAAAGGAGAAAATGTTAGGGGAATTTCAGTATGCTCAAAGTGTTGTTACTAAGTCAGTAGTGTTTATCTCAAGGTCATAGATAAGAGGTCTCCCTCTATGTCCAGAACTGCACCATGCAAGCAGAAAGAGATGAACTGAGAGCAGAATTGTAAAACTACATCCTACTCATCTGATCAATGAAATTAGTTTAGAATTATCTTTTTGTTTTCCTTTTTACACCAACTGTAGCTCCTAGCTTAAAGGCACAGCCTAAACTATCACAACCCATTAGAAATTATGTAGCGGGGCAATAAATGTCCTAAAACCACCCACCATTGCAGTCTGGTAATGTGTTCATAAAACTGATAGCACATTTAAAGAAATATTGGCAAAATGTGTAAACACAAAAAGAAATTGTTCATAGCAAACTTTTCAAACTTACATCCTGTGTTGAAAGAATAATTCTATGTTTTTCTAGAATGAAGGGTGGGTTTTGAAACTTGGAGTCTATCTTGAGCCCTATAAATCTTTTGCACAAAATCCCCTGTGATGTGAGTTTCCATTTTTTTTCCCTTGCAATTCAGCACAACCCTGTGGGTTGTGGGGTCTTTACACTAAATATCGTTTTCTGACAGAGAAGGACAGACTCCCTCTTTTGTATGCCATTATTTATAGCTCTGGTTTGTGTGGTAGTTTATAAATGTATTGGCCAGAAATATGGTAAAATATGAATATTGTTTATTAAAAATTGTTTTCCCATGCCAGTTTATTCAGGTTCATTTGCCCAGTCGATGACAGGTTGATTACACACAGTAGAAGGATAGTAAGCAGTAGAATAACAGTCTAGAACAATTAGAACTTGGAATAGAGAGGAACAAAATAGAATCTCCCTGTGCGTGTGAAACTAAACAGCACTGCTGCCTTGGGTGGCATAGACAAACCACCATCGAGTTCACAACAGAGCTAACTAATAGTTAACAAGCTATAAACCTCAGAAATAACCAGGTAAAATAGAGCATTTTACTCATGAACCGTCAAGCTGATAACTACCAAAACCTTTGCTGAACGAAGAGGTATTTGAGTTCGTAATTATAGTCCGAAGGGCAGTATCCACAGATTTAGAGGAAATGAGAGAGCACACTGTAGTGGAGTCCCAACTCCAGCACTATACCACTAAAACAAAAGAAGCTAATTGCTCTGCATATATGAGCAAGTAGGGTGCTTGTCGCCTCCTTGAATCCCATTAACGAACGGGGGAGAGAGACAAGAGAGTAAAGAGCATGCAAGCTATGAGTGTAACAAGCAATGAGCAAGCAAGGAGCAAAAGGTAAAGGAGGTATTCCCCTATAAATTCCCTTTTCAAAAACTGAATGGCCCAATGGCACATTAGCCATTCAAATCCCGCCAATCAGTTAAAAATATTTATGTGGCAAGTAAACTGCACATGCCTTCCTTCATGGTGTCTGACGTGCAGTCACCTCTCTGAAACATGAGGCTCAGGGATTGGGTTCAGTTTCCACTCCCCTCCAGGCGCTTGCTTATTAGGCTCCTCGACTTCAATCCGGACCCTGTAACAAGGAGGGAGGAGAAAGGGGCAGTGGCTCAAAACAGATTTAGCTGTCTTGTTAATGCCTGAACTGAACATATATTGCCCTTCAACTCTTTTTGCTCTTCAGTAAAAACAACTGATACATGAATCATATTTTCAACAAAATAATAACTCCCTAACTTTTCTGTACTTGCCTGATGCAAGTTTATTTTCATTGTGTAGATGCAAGAGAGAGAAGGAAGTAGGAAAAATGCTTTTTATTCTTCCCTTGGTAGGTTGTTCATTTGTGGATTCACAAAAAAACTGATAAAAAATATTCTTGTATTCAAATAAAGACTAGACTTTCTTAAAGCTCTCTGAGATTAGCTGACACATGTGAGGTGCTGATGTATAGAGACATTTATCTTCTGCTGAGCAGAAATGAAGAACTGCTAGATAAGCTAAATCCCTTTCTTCCAACACTCCAAACAGAAAAAGTAGGGATTCTCTCACAAAAGTCATAGGCAGGAATGGGATAGAATCCAACATCTTCTTCACAAAGACATTAGCTATTTTATTAAGGTGTATGTAGACAGATATGCTTCCTTTAGAACATAGGACTGGAAATGCAGCCAAACCTTGTAATGACTTGTCATAGCTGGGTTTTCTAACTTCCCCTGTCATACTAATCCATTACAGACCTCATCAAAACACAGTGGAAATGCTATATATGCAAATATTTTATGTGACTTGATGGGTTTGATTTTTTTTTTTTTTATTACTTCATCTATTTTCTTGTACTTCTGAAGCTGGGAATCATGCTTATATTTTTCCAGAGCTCCAGTACTTTTAACAGTGACAAATGCAGAAAATAATATCACAGAATCAGAAAATGGTAGGCATTGGAATAGATCAAGTCCAACCCCTCTGCCAATGCACCTTCACCTAAAGAAGGTCACACTGGAACACATCCAGAAAGGTTTTGAATGTCTCTAGTGATGGAGACTCCACCACCTCACTGGGCAGTCTTCTCCTGTGCTCCACCACCCTTAAAGAAGTTCCTCTTCATATTTAGATGGAACTTGCCATGTTCAAGTTTATGCCCATTACCTTTCATCCTGTCACTGAGCACCACTGAAGAAGCTTAGCCCCATCCTATCATAGTATCATAGTATCAGTCAGGGTTGGAAGGGACCACAAGGATCATCTAGTTTCAACCCCCCTGCCATGGGCAGGGACACCCCACACTAGATCAGGCTGGACAGAGCCTCATCCAGACTGGTCTTAAACACCTCCAGGGATGGGGCCCAAACCACCTCCCTGGACAACCCATGGCTTCACCACTCTCATGGTGAAGAATTTCCTCCTCACCTCCAGCTTAATTCCATTCCCCCTAGTCCTATCACTACCTGAGATCCTGAGAAGTCCCTCCCCAGCCTTCTTGTAGGCCCCCTTCAGATAATGGAAGGCCGCAATTAGGTCACCTCGGAGCCTTCTCTTCTCCAGACTGAACAGCCCCAACTCTTTCACTCTGTCCTCATAGGAGAGGCGCTCCAGCCCTCTGATCATCCTCGTGGCTTTTCTCTGGACACCTTCCAGCACCTCCACATCCCTCTTGTAATAGGGGCTCCAGAACTGGACACAGTACTCCAGATGGGGTCTCACCAGAGCTGAGTAGAGGGGCAGAATCACCTCCCTTGACCTGCTGGCCACACTTCTCTTGATGCAGCCCAGAATCTGATTGGCTTTGCGGGCTGCAAGTGCACACTGAGAGCTCATGTTGGGCTTCTCGTCCACCAGCACCCCCAAGTTCTCTCCTCAGGGCTGCTTTCCAGCCAGTCACTGCCCAGCCTGGATTTGTACCTGGGATTGCCTCGACCCTTGTGCAGGACCCTGCACATGATCTTGTTGAACCTCATGAGGTTGGCTTGTGCCCACCTCTCCAGCCTCTCAAGGTCCCTCTGGATGGCCTCCCTTCCCTCCAGCATGTCTGCTGTACCACGCAGCTTGGTGTCATCAGCAAACTTGCTGGGGGCGCACTCAATGCCACTGTCCATGTCACCCACAAAGATGTTGAACAAGACAGGTCCCAGGATTGATCCCTGAGGGACTCCGCTTGTCACTGGCCTCCACTGGGACATGGAGCCATTGATAGCCACTCTTTGGATGCATCCATCAAGCCAGTTCTTTATCCATCTAGTGGTCCACCCATCAAACCCATCCTTCTGACACCCACTCTCTATGTACTGATCAGCATTGATGAGACATCCCCCACCTCAGTCTGCCCTTTGCAGACTAAAAAGCCCCAGTTCTCTCAGTCTTTCCTCTTCCCACCTTTGCTAAATTATCAAAAGGGCTGAGATGTTTGTGGTTATCAGCTATGATTTTTAAATATATTTGGAATAATTGCTCTGAAATCATCCAAGATATTTTGTCACACTAAAACCTGATCTTTTCATGATCAGGGTCCTGACTTTTAGTTATTACTATTAATTGTGACAATCTCTAGATTGTAAGTGACCTGAGAAAAGAAATTAAAACAAAAATACAAAATCTATAAAATAATTTTTCAGATCACCTAACTCATTGATACTATAGAAGAAATTACCTTTTCCTAGAGATCTTGATTTGAACAAACATCTTAGCCTTTCAGTCCTCTCATGTCAGAAGCTGTTTTTCTCCAATAGATGAGCTTCCACACTGATTTCTTGTTACCCTTGAAGTATAGAGAAGTAAGACAGAAGGGAAACTCTAATTTCCAGGTTGAGTGATGCATTTTATAAAGTATTTAGCAAATAAATTTCTATTACTTTCAGCTGTAGAGACTTTTTGCTTGTCCTTCCTCTCCATACGTCCACCCATTGTACACACTGGAAAGGTAATATAAACCACTTTAGATCAAACCGCAAGCTATGTTCTTTTGCTGCCTTCATAAACTGGACATGCAGTCAATATTTGAGAACTGATGTTCTATTGAAAACCCATCATAACTGTGTGTACATTTCTGTCCTCTAAAGCATACCCCTAAAGACAAAACAAATTTCTGTTTAAATGTGTAAATCAGGAAACCATGTCTCAGATGGCAATGAAAAGGTAGCAAACCACTGATATTTGGCTGATTTTTGAGATTCATTGCCATGTAATTTCTGTGCAGTTTATAGCTTTATTTTTGTCTTATGCTTTCTTTTATTACACCTTAGGATTAATATAAAGTATGGTGGAAAGTAAATAGAATTTTTAGTGACAGAAAAGGGAGATAAATTATTTCAACATCTTAAAGTGTGCATGACATGGCAGGTGTACCTTGTATCTTGTGTTGGCTTAAAGTTCATGATGTCAATGAAACTGAGAGCTAGATAAACTGTGCTAATACTGCATCTCTTTTGCCTTGCTGCTGTGCTGAAAATGCTGTTTCTTCATCTACTCTCCATGTGTGGTACTGCCATCATTAAAGGACAAGCAGAAAGCAGCTCACTCGAGAAATAGCCAGGAAGCCAAGATGAAGATAAACACTCTGATAGATAAGTGCATGGTGAGATTAAAAAATCTCTAGTGATAGGTATATGCTTATGAAAAGAACAGAGAAAGAAACATTCCTTTCCTACATTCCAGTGTAAATGCCTTTTTGAGAATTAAATAACAGGAAGAGGAGAAAGCTACTGGAGCAATAACAGGTGGGACAAAACCCCTGAAGATAGGAGGATTCACAGCTGTGATTCCTCAACGTGGCTTCAGGACCATTCCCCTCCAGGGTTTGGGGTTTTTTGTAATGGCAGGTTGTCACATACATGAATCACAATGTACAGCAGCTGAGCAAGATCATCTATAATAGATATATCATCCTGCTTCTTTGAGTAGCTGCCAACTCTGTGTTTGTTTAACTACCATTGGTGAGACATTTGTTTTTCACTCCCGTATCCACAGTTTGAAGCTTTGGATGAACCCCTTCTTGCGTTGTTCATGTCCCATGCACATGAAAATACTTCAGTGACAGCAATACATATGGGCCAAGTCACAGTTCTCCCAAAAGGCCAGAGTCCAACTATCAGCACAGGAACATGGTGAACACAAGGCATGTCTGTTCAGTAATTATAAGCATAAGAGTCCTTTTTTCTCTCAGACAAAATCCCAAGCCAGTCCTGGGCTTCAGGCCAAAAGCAGTTCTGAGTCAGACAGGACTTGAGGGAAGCTGACCTGAGATGGCTACAGCTGTATCCTAAACCATTAGTCTCACACTCAGTATGAAGAAGGAATTTTTTTTTGTTTTGTTTTGTGTGGAGAGAGGAATCTCTGTTAAAGTCTCCTGCTTAGGCTTCTCTTCCTCATCCTGCTCCGATTCCTTCTCCTGCTCTTGAGGACTGCCTTCCTGGATATTTTTACTGCTGTACCTTTGCTGGGCTGAGTATAACTTTGTGTCTTGTATTGACATTAGCACCAGTTTGACTATTTCATTAAATCCATTTTCATGTCTTTCCTGTTCCTGATTCCCCTTGTCTGCTGGGGAGGACTTTTCAGGTGACAGAATAACTGCTGTAGATTTGCCCCAGATGCAGGCTAAGCATAGACAATATGGCACAAATGTGCAATCACCCCATGAGCTGAACCAGCAAAGGAGAGCTCTTGACTGAATGCTAGGACTGAAACAGGAAGGTGAGAGGCAATCAAGATGACACTATATATAGTGGAGGACACACAAATAGAAAGAAAGGAAACCCAATGTGGTTTGCAAAACAGTGGGGTAACTGTGAAGAAGCAATTTAGCTTTAACTCTGTTGCTTGTAAATAAATTCAGAACTTCACTAAACAGTCCCAAGGTGGGCTTTATTTCATGCATCAAAGCAATAGTTATTCACAGCAGCAAAAATCTGTGGATGTGAGCCATTTTAATATGAAAGCTTATACCCCATGATGGATTGTAAGATAAGACACACTGCAAGGGCTTTTATGCTCGAGTGAACCAAAGCTTCTCTTTCACAGCCAGAATTAGCCACTCAGCTGCTGTAAACCAGCCAAATTCCACTGATGTTAAAGAAAATTGCATTCATTTTCACTAGTTGAAAAGTTCTTTCTGACCTTCCAAAGCACGTTCTATTCCTGCTTATTTGTCTTCCAATGAATGTACTTCAAAAAATCACTCTGTAACCAGTAGGTGACAGCATAGTGTCGCCAGGAAAGTGGAAATTACTAGGCAAGGTGAACATGCAGGAGTCATTTGTTTGTTTACCTTTTTATTGTATAGTGAGAACTTACTATCAATACTATCATTATTCAGTCATTTTTTTTTTCCATTTACTGGGATTTTTTTTTCCCATTTAAATTCCTAAGAAAAGTTAACCCATGGGATTTTTAGGCAAGGTATCTTGGTGGGTATTTTCTTGCCAAGAAAGAACTGATGGTATTTTCCAATAAAGGGAAACCCCATTACATGGGAATGTGTATCAATGAAGCTTTAAAAATTATTAAAGGAGACATTTATTGTAAGAAATTTTTGCTAAATATGTCAGGCAATAACCTAAGAAAAAAATGTGTATTTATATATACATGTATGTATATACACATGCATGTACATATTATGTAAAAAGCACTTATGAGAACCAAAAAGTCAACTTTTGAAAAGTTGATTGGCATCTTATTTATTTCCCAAAGCAGTCTACCTTTGTTTTGTTTGTGACATTTCTGAAACAGCATAAAATGCTATTTAACAAAATTAATTTAGCAGGACTCATATTAGGTAAGATGCACAAAACAGCAGGCCAGATGTTAAGTTCTTGAACAGTTGCAGACATTCTACAAAAAACATGACCAACCTCATTCCCTGGTGTGAATTCCCCCTTTATCTTTCTTGTGTCTTTTTTTAAAACTTTGTGATATCTGGTGTGATAATCCCTCTGAATACCTATTCAGGTTTTGCTGTGGTATGTGATTTTCTATGACAAGTGAATTGTTTCAGGCTTGGTGGAGGCAATACTTAGGGATTTGGAAATTCTGAAGCTACCTGACTTTGTTATGACCCAGGCAGCCTTAAATTAATTACACTTAAAGGCATTTTACACCTGAATTATGAGTACAATGACATAGTAATATGGTGTTAATAAGATTTGTCTACCTAAGCACCAAAGTGTATGTCTGTTTAGGTCTCCTTGTTTGTGTCTTTTTTTTTTTCTTTTTGTATGGTAAAAGGGCTGTGCTGCAGTATACATGAGGGAGAAGGGAAATGATTGCACACTTTCTACAGCCCTCTTTCCACTAACTTCTTAACTGATATTTTATTTTCCTCTGTAATAAATAGCTCTGATTGCTGCAATAAAGAATTGTCTAACTACAGGGGCCATCATTTTGCCCTGTTGGGTAGGTAAGGAGCAGAGGCTGCTTTCTTGACAAAATGCTCCTATTGTGTGTGTGTTGCATTTCTCAACCTGGTAACTCCACTGTATATTTAGTCATTCTGGAGTTCCTTTGTATGTCAAATTATGATGAAAGAAAATGCCTAGGAGAAAATACAGCACAAAAGAAAAAAAAAAACCAAACATTTCCAACCCTCCATCTCTCTCTTCTGTATGAGTGAAATTTAAAGAAAAACACTCAGTAGAAAGTTGTATGTGGGGGTCAAAAAAGCAGACAGTTCTGTTTTAATGAAGTTGAAGGCCTTTGAGGTCACCTCATTACCTCTTGGCAGGTTTCATTGTGTAATGAGACAAGAGAGAAAAGATCAAATGATTTTATTGCAGCTACATGTGTCAAAATCCCTTTCATATTGATAATAATGTTCCTTGAAACGAACACGAGAGAGATCTTTCCTCCTTTGCCTTTCTAACTGAAATGAAAGAGTAAGATAAAGTGTAATGACAAGAGGAAAATCAGAGAGAAAATATATTCAAGTAGGAAACAGTTTAGCAGAAGCTACAAAGAGTTAAACTGAAGTTTAAAGAGCTGCATCAATTAGTGGTAGGAGGTAACTTTTTAGGAGAAGGGCTGTCTTCAGATAGCTTTGGAACACAATGTTTAGTCTTTGGCTTAGAAAAGAATGTAAACATCTTGTAACTGAAGGAAGAAATTGGGCATAATTTGGCTGAATGTGTTAAAATATTGTTTTGTTATTTTAACCTATTGCATGCCAGTAGAAAGTAACCAATTAAGATGTGACACATGTGTCTTCTGATAGACTATTTAACTTTGCTGTATAACCTAATAAATATCTTCACCTGCTTACATCTTGTCCTGGAAGCTGTGCTCAGGGTAGTCAACACCTATACAACCACAGTAGCTGCATGGGTGAAGACATTGACTTTTTGCTAAAAAAAAAAACAAACCCACAACAAACAGCAACAAAACCCACAAAAATATCTTGTCTCTTCTCTTTCACAGGGGGCTCAGTCTTCTGTGTAAGTCAGAGAGGAATGAGTGATTGACCTCCATATGATTAAATCCACGCAAAGTCTCACAAATGAGAGGGTTCTATTTGCTTTCTTCCAGTTTTTGAGTACACCCTCCATTTGTCATGATCTTTCAAAGGCAGTCAAAAGTGGCTTTGCAATGACACGTGCCAGCTCCATCAGCATGTGGGCTTGCATCCTGGCAGGTTCCATGGTCTTGCACATGTTCTGTTAATTTAAAACTTCCTTAGCTTGAATCTTCTCCAACAAAGATAAGTCCTCCTTCTTGCAGACTTTCCCTTCAGAAGGTTAAACTAGTACAGACCAAGGCAAAGAAAGTATGGCTTTTCCTTTGGCATTTTCAATGTCCTTTGTCATCAAGTGAGAGGACTGCCTGGAGTGCAGTTCTTCAGAATGAACTGGAGGTGCTGTCTGACAGCAAGCTCTATAGGATTCAGCAGTGTGTCTTGATAGCCAAGCAGGCAAATAAACTGAAATTACACAATTCCATTCTATCACAGAATCATAGAGCCATAGAATCATAGAATGGTCTGGGTTGGAAGAGACCTCCAAAGGTGATCTAGTCCAACTCCCTCTGCAGTAAACAGGGGCATCCTCAACTGGATCAGGTTTCTCAGAGGCTAGTCAAACCTCATCTTGAATATCTTCAGGGATGGGGCCCCAGCCACCTCCCTGGGCAACCTGTTCCAGTGTTCCACTACCCTCATGGTGAAGAACTTTTTCCTAACATCCAATCAAAATCTACTCTTCTCTAGTTTGAAGCCATAGTCCCTCATTGCATCACTGCAGGCCTTTGTAAATAGTCTCTCTCCATCCTTCTTGTAGGCCCCCTTCAGGTGCTGGAAGGTCATTATTAGGTCTCCCTGGAGGCTTCTTTTCTCCATGCTGAACACCCCCAGCTCCCTCAGCCTGTCATTGTAGCAGAGATGTTCTAATTCCCTGTTCATTCTATGGCCCTCCTCTGGGCCCAGTCCATCAGGTCCATGCATCCAGACCCGGATGCAGTACTCCAGGTGAGGTCTTACCAGAGCGTCAGAATCACCTCTTTTCTTTCCACATTCAGCAGCATGCCCACATTTTCTTTTGCTGCTGCTTTAGCTTTGATAGTCATTTTCATTTCATTCATGTCTCTCACCAAATGCAACTCCAGATGAGTTTCTAGGTTTCAATGTTTCTCCTAGATCACCTGCCCTTGTCTCTTGTAAATTTCCCTTTTTATGCAGAACTGTGTTTTTTTAGTCTAGGAGAAACAACATTTGATTGACCTCCTGCTCATTAGGATGAACTGATCTTTGGTTTGGAGTGGATCTTTGAATATCAACCAACTCCTCTGTATCCTTGTTTCCAAGACTAGATTCCATAAGATTCTTCAAAGCAGTTTGTTACATAATCCAGAACCTGTTTTCTTGGGCCATGATCCTACTATTTGCTTTCTTCCTGCATTTTAGGATCCTGAACATCACCATCTCACAGTTACTGCAGTCAGAGCTGCCCCAGCCTTCACACTTCCAATCAGTTCCTCGTGGCTGTTGGTATGAGGTCTTGTAGATCATCTCTTTTCATCAGCTCTTTGATCACTTGTGTCAGAAAACATAGACTTTTTTTTAACACGTTTTCTCTTCAGGAGATACTGGGCTTCTTAGAGTCTCTAGTTAAATTTGAAATGTAACTTTCTTATCTGAGTGCACGTCAGAGAACTGTGGAAGCCATACCATCTCCCAGAATGTTTGATTTACAACCATAAGGGATTGCCTCAACATTACTTCCTAATTACCTTTGATGTTAATGTCTTCCATAGCCTCTTTCCAGACTTCATTCAACGTATATAGTGACAATAATATACACTTCTCTTTTATATGAAGAAGGTAAACATTTTCCTATCTGTTTACACTGCAAATTAAAACATAAACATTATGATATCATCTCCTGTGACTGTATCAATACATTTCAGTAATTATGTTCAAACTCAGATATTCTACAAAACAAAACAACAACAAAAAAAAGAACAAACCAACCCAAACCAGATCTGTCTGTAAATAAGAGCAGATCAGTGCTTTGGTAGCAAAGATTACGGCATCACTAATTCAGTGTGTGGTCTTATTTGACAGTGTTTGTGAATTAACAACACAGTGTACATGTCAATGGATTGTGAGGTAATCTGAATTTTTGGCTCCCAAAGTTCTGACTTTCAATGCTGCTTGGGAGAGCATAGTACAGAAAACACAGAATTCCCTTCCTCTGCTCAGATATTTTTCAGCTTACATTTCAAAGGTCAGTGCATACAAGGACACTACAATATGTGAATAATGTAGGCCATATGAATTGCTGAACACTGAAGGAGAAAGAAAGCAATCTTTTGCTGTTAAAACAAATAATTAAAACTTCTGTAATAGCATGCCTAGGTGATTTCATGATTATATAGAACCTTTGCCTATGAAACTACATACATATGAAAAAAAATAACAAAAGTATATATGAATCTAAAGATTTGTGGGAAGATATGATACTCAAAATTAAAAAGAAAAAACAAACAAACAAAAAAAAACCACCCACAAAACCAAAACAAAGAAACAATCCACTCATTTTTTCCATAAAAATACTTCTATTTGACATTTTAAATTCATGAATAGGATTACATAAAGGAAATCCCTGATTCTATTAGCATTGGGTTCTTTGACATCTTGAGTTGTTTTGTTTTGTCTGTTTGTTTGCTTTTGGGTGGGGTTTTTTGTGTATTTTTGGTAAGTGTTCTGTCTGCCATTTTGTCTCTCTCTCCTCACTTCAGTAATTTCTGAACTCTTTGGATATTTTCAAATTAATTTAACAGAAAGACTTCAGTAAGAAACTGATTTTTAGTAGGTTCATGCAAATTAGCAGTGAAATGAGCTCCTTTGTGTTGAAAGTAGTGAGAAATAGCCATATACAAAAACACTTATTTGGGCGAAGTCCAGAGAGAAAATTAGCGTTGTTGTACTTCTGTACTGGCATAGAGCCCAGGTGAGGACTGAAGCTGTTAGTGTGCTGGAAGCACATGTGTTCTTGAGAAAATATAGGAAGTTTGATATATCTTGGAAGTAATACAGGAATATAGAAGGGAAGTCTTGAGGAAGGCAAGCTTCATTTATTTAAATCATTGAAGTGTATTTTCTTGTTAACAGAAGCAACTTGTAAGACCTCAAGTATTGACTCTGTTTTCAAGTGCTGCCATTCAGGTGCCTTGTTAACAGGACGAAGTTGTAGTTGCTACACTAGACCACACATCAGGTGTATCAGATGTAGGCAAGACGTCTGGAATATGCATAGTGTGTGTGCTACTGCTTTTAAAAAGTTGTGTCATGTTCTATTTGGTTTTATTACTCTAGGAACAATGTTCCTTTTATTTTGTATTCTTGCTGCTAAGGGAAGGCAAATCTGAGTAGTTTTGAGACTCTGTTTTTTTGCACCTCAGTCTTTGTGTTGCTGCTATGGTCCAATCCTTTACCTGTATTTGGGCCTTCCCCTAAACATCCCAGACGTCTTGCACATCCTGACAGTCCCAAAGCATCCTAAAATTTCACACTATCCTGACCAGGGTCATCAAATATCCAATAATAATTTGGGATTGTACCTCACTAAAGATTACTTTTCCCCACAAGACCCAGGGGAGTCAAATTGCACTTCAGTGCTTCCTTTAGTGGTCCATCCATTACAGACCTGTGAGCTATTGTCCTTCATACCATTTCCCTTGCCTCAATATTAGTATGGTTCATACACTTTAGTATTAAATTCATTATTCTTTTTGATTTTGTTTCATCTTGAACTGTTGCAATTATCACTCACTGAATGTCCTTATATTCAGGATATTCACATATCTTTCCAATTCACACATACTGACATCTATGACTGCCATCTTCACTCTTGTTCTTTGTGGTTTTTATTTTATATTTAATCTTTGTGTTTTTATATATGTATGTGCACGTGTCTTGTTTATCTTTAATAAAAAACAAGCAACAAACCACGAGAATTCTTCTGCTTTTGGTGAATATCAGAATCAAAATTAAATCAAGTTTCTTGGGGACTCATCTACTTAAATACAGAAAATCTCTATAAATGTAGCTTCCACAATCTCTCTGGGAACTATTCCAGACCTCATCTAGTCTCATTGTGAAACAAAAGATTATTTAAACAGGTGGTGGATTTTTTGTTCCTTTGTCTATTTTGTTTGTTTGTTCTTGTTTTGTTTTTGTGTGTGTGTTTATTTTATTGTTTGTTTTTTTTTTTTAATTTTAACCCTTTTTTAAGTAATATTTACAAAAGTTGGAGAAAATACTGACTTTTCAGTAAAAAACTTCAATATTTGTATAATATATTATGACATCTGTGGAGAGAAGAAAAAGTCTGAAACAATTCTACTACAAATTCTGAATCTACATATATATTTAAAACAGTTTTTAAAATTTCTAATCTCTGTGTAAGTCCATGTATTAACTGTGTATCTCTATGTACTATGTCTGCAAAGTTAATATTTTATTTTTAAAGTAAAACCTTTCAGGAGAAATTGTAGTGAAATATTGTTAATCTTCAGAAATTTTTTAAGAGTGGTAGTCTCTGAGGGTGGCTGAAGGATTTTAATTAGCCAAATTACAGTCTTCAGTGATTGCATTATGTCCACATTTATAGACTTTGAATTCAACTTGATTTTATTATTCATTGATTTAAAAATCACTTCATTCCCTTCAGTAATTTGTGTTAGAGAATTTTTACAAGCAGAAGATTTCTTTGAGCTATATGAAAATGACATATTTAATTTTTTGAAGAAATAGATGAAATTAACTCTTGGTAAATGCAAATATAGTTTTTACTTGATGCCAAGCTGTGTGGTGCATGCTGGAGGGAAGGGATACTACCCAGAGGGACCTTGATAGGCTCGAGAAGTGAGCCTGTGTGAACATCATATGGTTCAACCAGACCAGGTGCAAGATCCTGCACATGGATCAGGGCAATCCCAAACACAAATACAGGCAGGGCAGCGAGTTTATTGAAGGCAGCCATGCACAGAAAGACTTGGGAGGATGGCTTGAAGAGAAGCTCACCCTGTCTCTGTAGTATACACTTGTAGACTAGAAGGCCAACTGTATTCCAGGCTGCATCAAAAGAAGTGTGGCTATCAGATTAAGGAAGGTGATTCATCCCCTCCTCTTATAAGAACCCACCTGGAGTACTCTGTCTGGCTCTCGAGTTGTGAGCGCAGCAAAGAAATAAACCTATTGTAGGTGAGCCTAAACAAGTGCTGAGAAAGTTGGGGTTGTTCAGTCTGGATACTATTGGCCTTCCAGTACTTAAAGGAAGCCTACAAGATAGCTAGACCCTTTTACAAGGTGTAATAAAAATGTATATTTTTATAAATATTGCTACTTAATATCTTGGGTGCTGGTATCTTCAAATACCACTGTAATTTATTTACAAAATGTATTCACAGGTTCAATTATTCTGTTGTGGGGTTTAGATTTCATATATAAGGACAGTTAAATGATTTAAGCACAGATTTAACATTTGCAATACAGCAATTCAAATTGGAAATCCAGGTGCTGCGATCTGCGGTTTTCCCAAATATGAGATTAACTGGGTACTCATGACTTGCTCCTTTGTCTGGTATGTTCCCAGATGCTGTGGCTATAATTCGAGCAGTCTTTGGCTTGGAGAGGGCTAGGGGGCCTCTCTCTTGTCATGTCCAGTTGCTAGGCTGTAGTGTCTTCTGGGATTCAGTTTCCTTGGAGCTTTTGCTCTTTCTGCCTTGGTCCAGGTGCAAGGCTTGGATGAAGTTGTTGGTCTGCTAGAGAAGGTTCTTCAGCTACTACTCAGGCAGCATTTAGCTCTTGTATCTTTGTGGCACTCAGCTGCAACTCCGGCAGCATTTAGCTCTAGTTGCTTGCTGGGTGAGAACAAAGCAAGTTGCCTTTCTTGGCTGGTTTAAATACTGTCCCAAGACAATTGATGTCCTTTGGTAGCACAGAACCCTGATTACTAGACCTATAGGATGGGGCATATCAAACATGGCCAGGGGCACACACAGTTCACAGCTGTGCTACAGAGTTAATTACATGTGGTACATGTTTATCTGGACCCCAGGAAATGTCCAGGTTTGCATATTCACAGGTGCTTACAAAGTTAATCACACATGCTATACATTTTCCTTGACCATCTGGACCCCAGGAGCTGTCCAGCATAGCACATTTGCACGTGCTTAACTCATTGTCTGCTCTAGAGCATGTTTGGGAGTTTGACCCTTCAGAACACAAGGGCATGTAGCAATAAGACAAGGAGTAATAGCTTTAAACTAAAAGCAAGCCATTTTAGATCAGATATAAGGAAGAAATGGTGAGAGTGGTGAGGCACTGGAACATGTTGCCCAGAAAATTTGGGTATGCCCATCCCTGAAAGTATTCAAGACCAGGTTGGATGGGGCTTTGAGCTACCAGAAAAATGGCACTGACCGTGGTAGGAGTGCTGGAACTGGATGACCTTGAAGTTGCTCTCCAGCCCAAATCATTCTATGATACTTTGGTAATGTTTCCTGTTAGATGCATTCTCCCTAGTGTCAGGTGATAGAATAAGAGAAAAGGGTATGAAATTCTGCCAAGGAGGTTTAGGTTGGATATTAGGAAAAAAAAATTATTGAAGCAGTGGTCAGACATTAGAAAAAGTTACCCAGGGAGGTGGTGGAATCACTGTCATGGAGGTGTTCATAAAATGTGTGGCCATTGCACTTTGGAACATGGTTTTTGTCCATGGTGGTCTCAAGTTGACAGCTGGACTTGATGATCTTAGATCTTTCCCAATCAAAACAATTCTATGATTCTGTGTTCAATTTCATATTTTAAATATTTTATATATTTTATATATTTCTGCTGCCTCCACTGTCACAATTCCTCAGTACATCTAGTCATGCAAGTTTATTTTGGCACCTCAGTTCAAGATGGGAACTGCTTCAAAGAGTCCAGCACAGAGACGATACTGAGGGAGCTGGGGCTCTTCAGCTTCCGGAAGAGAAGACTGAGGGATGACCTCATCAATGTTTATAAATATGTAAAAGGTGGGTGCCAAGAGGATGGAGTCAGGCTCTTCTTGGTGATGCCTAATGACAGGATGAGTAGAACTTGAGGAATAGGAAGTTCCATGGAAACATAAGGAAAAAAAGATTCTTTTTGTGGTGGGACATGGAACAGGCTGCCCAGGGGGGTGTGCAGATATTCAAGGTCCACCTGGATGCATTCCTGTGCATTCCTGGTATAGGTGATCCTTCTCTTGTGTGGGGTTGGACTACATGATCTTTTGAGATCCCTCCAGCCTCTAACATTCTGTGATTCTGTGAATGGTGAGATACTATAATTTTACATTCAGTCTAGGGAGCTGGAATGGAGGACGTCAAAAGATATTTCTAGGACAACTAAATTAGTGTGCAGACGCTTTTGAACAAGTGCCAGTGAAGACTACCTTAAATCTAAGTGCTTGCAGATCATATTTGTTGATATAATTAATTATTTTAGAAGTCTGTTCTTTACTCAGAATTCAGTGTGTCCTGATAAATCCTGTTAAAATAAACCATGTATTAGAACATGAGATTAAGGTTAGAAATAATATCATCTGGGTTTCTCTCTAGTAATATAAATGTTTTACATCATCCTGTATCATGTAGTGTTGAGGCATCCTTAAAATCTACCTAAAGCATTAAGGCATATGATTTGGGTGCACCAGGGTGCTAGATATAAGGCTGTTAGGATCAAGACTCAAGCCTTATTTAATTGGTCCACCAGATACAGGCCATCTGAGTTTTTTAGGTTAACATGTTTTGACTGAATGCATTTGTTATGTATATTTCAACAGTTAAATTGAGATGTGTTGTCATTCTCTGCCCCTCACTCTGAGTATTAGCTAAAAACTTCTCCAGTGAGTGAATGGTATGTACTCAATTCTACTACTCCATGCACAGAGACTAAAATTCAGTGCAGAAGTTCATACCTGCTGAAATCTCAACCTTCCACTGAGAAAGGAGTAAATCTCCTTCCCTTTTTTGTCATCCCAGTCAACTACTTTAACCATTGATTTTTGGAGGATTGGATGAATTAAGGTTCCTTCATTCTCCCCTTGAAATCATTAGCACACAAAACTGCTAATTGTATAATTACCAAAATATGTATTTGAAATCAAAACCCAAGCAGAAAATTAAACAGAACCCTTTGACTTGCTGCATTTCAGATAAGGCTCTAGAGAAAGTTCTAATACTGTGGGAGGAGACAAGTCTTGGGTATATCTTGTAGCAAAGATATTGATATGAGGCTGGATTTAAGACTCAGTTTTCTGTTCCATCTCAAAGTTCCTGGGTGACCTTACATGTTCCTATAAATGAATCTATAAATCTATTGCCAATGCATGTGAAAGTCTGTTGTACTTTTCAGAAACCTTTAAGTACTTATGGAAAACCCTTGAGATTGTGTCTTTGTCTGAACTGCCTGTACATGCCAGATGCATTATCACTCCTACACTTCAATCTGTACAGCAGAGATTTCTACATTGTCACCTTAAGCTTGCTCAGTGTTCAGCTATGAAAAATAGTTCCATTTTGGGGTTATTTCCCCTGATTTTAGGATGGGACAGACTGTATCATATAATACTAGTCTTCCTATTTGAAATCCACAAGGAATGTAGAATGAGTAGAGTGGTTACGGAGATCTCATTTCCCCTGCTGTATTTTGGGGTTTTGTTGTATTTGGTTGTTTTTGGGGTTTGGGTTTTTTTTCTTTGTTTTTTCTTGTTCTTAAGTGACTTGTTTTCTGTAAAAATGAAATAAATATACATTTCAAAAGTGGTAACACTACTTCTCTATCTCACTGGGATTTTGTGAATCTAGACTGCTGCAAAGGATAGGATAATAAGAGTAGGAAATCAGTTTTAACCAGATCTTTGGTCTATTTGGTTTTCCTACATCTTTACTGGGATATTGATAAAATCATAGTTTAGAGCTAAAATTTAGTATACATACTCACTAATCAGAAATTATATTTGTATATGTAGCACACAAAATATGGTTACGTCTGGTGTACACTCATGCCTTTAGCAGAAATATTCTTCTCACAATGTAGCAATGCACTATAAAGTTAATTTTAGGAAAAAAATGAGAGACTTTAAGTGCTGCTTTTGTTAATTTTGTTAAGCATCCTGGTTCACCGGATGGACAACCAACCTGGACCTTACTCACAGGTCTGTCTTTCTTTCACAATTCTGTCAGTGATCTAGAAATAACCTTGACCAAATCACTTTGTCTCTTTGTGTCGCTTCCCTCTTACGTAGCAGTCATAACTGTGCTTTTCTCTTTTACAAAGTGACTAGAGATTATCAATAAAAGATCTACTGTGCAAGATATGCAATTACCTATTTCAGGACAGGTTTTAGTTAATGTTTAAATTTGATTAGCTTGCCTCTTGATATGTAAGTGGGATGAGTCTTGCTTAAAGTTATGCATTTGCTTAAGTATTCTAAACTAAGGTTTAAATTATGGTTTATGGGGGGAAAATGGCGTTTAATAACACAAGGGTATACTTTCATATTGATTCTGCTGATATTAATCATAAATCTGTTACAGTTAGTGAAGGAGGTAGACCCCAGTGCTTTGACAGATGATTTTAGTTTCATTCTTCCATGTTATTAGATAACATTTAAGCATTCATCAAGCTGTGACTTACAAAAAGACTATAAAGAAATTCAGTACTCGGAGAGGCACCAAAGATTCTTGGCTTTCAGTTCTCATCCTGACCTTTTTGTTTTGTTTTGTTTTGTTTTTTTCACAATACTCAGATGTATTTGAAAAAAACAATGAAAATCATTACTATGTTGTGAAATCTCCATGATAATTGGCAAGTTTCCTTAAGAAAGGAGTGCTGGAAATTTGCAGTATTTAATTTTACACTGATTTATTTTAAATCTAATTTAAAAGCTCAGATTATTTTTTCAGCCTGACTATCAAAAAAACATAATGCTCCCTAAATTACAACCACTTACAGGAATAATTGGAAGTTATCTAGCTGTCCATGAATTCATTTGGGGCTCTCAGGAGATGGAGGTCATGCCATATCTCATCAGAAAGGCAATTTACTTCAGATTTGTAATAAAGTTTCAAGTTAAACATGTGATAGTTTGGTAGCATGATCACATGTTGTATACCTTTCTTTAGCAGACTAGCTCACATGCATGCCGATTGGTACCACAGCTAGGAAATCTCTTCCCCTCATCAATTTTACAAGTCTGCTTAGTGGGAAATCATTCTTTATTCATATTATGGTCCTCCTAGAATATTCAAATGCATTCTCACATTCCCAAGTCAAATATCAAACACAGACACAAGGAAAGTGTTTCCATAATCATTATATTCCTATCCTGAACAGATGTGGATTAGTGATGCCCTATTGCCAAGACCACAATCTGTAGCTGAATAAATTGATGTTGCTCTGAAACTCAACATGTCCTTTAATTTATTTTTGCCAGTTTATCCAGCAATTGAGGAAGAATTAAAATAAGATAATAAAATCATCAGCTCACCTTCAGTACTTTGGGATCATGTTCCAGCGTGTTTCATCTTTCTAATATCCAAAAATTTGAAGCTGGGAAATGCACTTTATAATATAAATTTTATGATATTTACTTTAAAATGTAAACTTTATCACACCTAAGATTATAGAGTTATTTTAATTTCAAATTACAGAATTATTTAATCTAAGAGTATAGAATTACTGTAACTTTCAAACAACTTTTGTCAATGGACATTAAATCCCATCATCACCAGATTATTAAAGTATGTTTTGGCAGCTTTTAACCCTGCAGGATAAAGAACAATTTTTAGAGATTTTTTAAGTGTAATTAAAGTTTTGCCAAAATGGAAAAACAATCAAGGTTATCTGTTGATGTAATTTCTGTTCTTACTTGGCTATGTTCTCATTTTGCTGATTAAAAAGTTGTAATTTGGAGGTGAGACTAGAGGTTTAATGGTCATGATCAGGCTAAGAACAGAGTTAGGAACAACAACACCCAAATCTGCCTTTATTGCATATTTTTATGGATGTCTATTTAAACTATGAATGTATCTGATTTTAGATTTAAAGGGAGCAGAATTAGTTTTGTGGAATGTAAATGACTCATATAAAAGGAACAATAAATACATCTTTTACTCTCTCAGTATACAATGACTATAAAATGTTGCCTAAAACTGAGTGTTCAAGTTGATTAATGGCTTGATGGCTCAGCAGCAGTGGTAGGATTGTGAGCTCTAGATGAGTGGTTGGACTTGATGATCACAGGATGTTAGGGGTTGGAAGTGAGCTCTGGAGATCTCCGCGTCCACCCCTCTCACCAGAGCAGGAGCACATAATCTAGTGCAGGTTGCACAGGAGCACATCTAGATGGGTCTTGAAAGACTCCAGAGAAATAGACTCACAACTTTTCTGGGGAGCATGTTCCAGTGCTCTGTGACACTTGCAGTAAAGTAGTTCTTCCTTATGTTAAGAATAAAGTTGAGAATAAAGACAATGGTAATAATAAAGTATACCACTAAATTAAGAAAGAAGTTAGGTCTGAGACTCACTATATTCTTCTACTGTGCTTTCATGATTCTTCAGTCTAAAAAGTGCAAGGATGTCAGTAAAAAAAGTCTTTATTTTAGATGGGGAAAAATCCCAGAAGAAGGGCTGTGTTAGAAGTAGATTGTTTTCTATTGGCATCTGGGATATTTCTACCCTCATTAGCCCTTCCAGTCAGTTTCATGTTTGCATAATGAAAGTTTCTGCTAGTTTTGAGTCTGACACTGGATTTCAATTAGTGGTTCTTACACCTATAGTCAAATAAGGCAGTCACCAGAGATTTTTTTAGGCATAATACAACAGCACTGATGTGCCTCAGGTTTCAGTTTGGTAAGTATTGTGCATAACTACACAAAAATATGAATAATACAATATCTAAGCCCCCTTGCAACAAATCTGTGAATATTGGAAGCTCATTGCACTTAAAAAAACACACAAAAATCTTGGCATAATCTGAATGCATAAACATAAACAGGGAATCTGGAAGGAAAATGGTGACATTTTTGAGGACTTGACTTCAAAATATATGTTATATGGACCCTGGTGAGTTTTTCTTCTCCAGAGAGACTGACGTGAATGTACCAACATTAATTATTTGAATCCCTACATAAAGGATAAATTTAGGCCTTTTTTACTATCTGAAGATATGGAAACTGGTTTTGTGTTAATTATGATAAATACTTGGAAATTTATACTTTAGAATTTTTATCATATAATCATAGAGTCACCTGCTTGGAAAAGGCCTTAAGATATTATTCAGCCCTAAGATATTATTCAGCCCAACCATAACCCAACATCTCCTTGTACACAATTGTTAGACCATGTCCCTAAACACTTTGCCCAAACATCTTTTAAAGACACCAAAAAATTGAATTCAATAAATATATGGTAATTTAAAAGCTCTAGGCCAGTTCTCTTTCTGATTTTACCAGAGTGTTTATAAAAATAATTCTTATTTCTCTTCTGCTAGTCCTGATCTTATTCAAAGTGTCAAGAGACATGCGTTGCATGTTCCACTCAATTTATGGTGTTTTATGTTCCTGCAAAATATAAAGATCATCAATACTCATGTAGAATTTGAATTAACTAAACTGAATTACCTCATAAATGGAAGCAGGATTTCTGGAAATATACGTAACTAAGAAAATCTGCAGAGGTTTAATTTAAAATTACAGAATATTCATTTCACTTCCTGTACCATAAAATCGTTTCCAGGATAGATGGCTTTTCAGGGACATCTGTGAGTGATGCAAATGAGGATGCCGACTGACAGCCCTGAAAATTATCTCTAGAGCAGCAGGGAGATGGCAGGAGGCGGTTTGTGCAAAGCTACTTGCAGTGAGCCTGCCACACAACTCTGAATATCTCATCTTCAGATCTGGCCAGTTCTCTTTCATTAAAGTGGATGAAAATTTGAATGGCAACTTTGAATATGAGCACTCAGTGGGAAGCTGCTGTGTTCTCACTCGGCTGCAGCCAGCCACACGTGCCACCACACTTTTTCTAATTTTTTGTCCAGTAGGTCATGTGGCCAGGGATAGGCATGGTTGTGACTCATAGCAATAATTCCTTCAACAAATCAGTGTTGACCCAGACTGGGGTGGAACATAAGCAGATAGGTGTCCAGGTATCTGGCTGCAGAGAGTGCTGGAGCCTGGCACTTGAGATGCAGGGTAGTGGGGACATTTCCTGCATTAGGTGTGAGCAGATAAACTATCTGCTTAACCTGGTGGTCGAACTGAAGGATGAGGTTGATAGACTTAGAGCTGTAAGGGAATGTAGAAGGGAGATGAACTTGAGTAACCAGGCTCTTCAGTCTCCCCCAACAGAGGCTGGTTATCCAAAAAACTGTGGGGAATGGACACAGGTTGCTCTCAAAAGATGCAAAGTAAAATCTCCTTGCCTCCCCTCACCTCCCCCACTGCCCTTGGAAAACAAGTATGGGGCACTGGAGATCAAGGGTGAGGTGATTCTGATGCCAGAGAACACATGATCTAAGGTTTTCCCTAATGCTAAACAGCCTAAGGCTGAGGCTAAACAGCCTAAGGCAAAACAGCCTAAGGTTAAACAGCCTTCCCCCAGCATCAGGACTTGTTCCCTCAAAAAAAGGAGGAGGGTAATTGTTATTGGTGATTCACACCTGAGGGGAACAGAGGGCCCCATATGTTGGCCAGACCCTTCTCACAGGGAAATTTCCTGCCTCCGGGGAGTTAAAGTTAAGGATGTTACCAGAAGGCTGCCTAGTTTGGTGCAGCCCTCTGATTACTATCCCTTAATGGTTATACAGTTAGGGAATGATGATGTTGCAACCAGAACTCCCAGGGCTACCAAAAATGACTTCAAGGCCCTGGGAGAACTGGTTCAGGGGTCAGGGGCACAAATAATTTTCTCTTCAATACCCTTAGTTGCAGGAGGGAATACCGGAAGAAACAGGTCAACAGCTACAATCAACAAATGGCTTAGAGGCTGGTGCAACCAAAAGAATTTTGGATTTTTTGATCTTGGAGAACTTTCTACTGCACCAGGTCAGCTGTCAACAGATGGAGTACATCTGTCCCAGAGGAGGAGAAAGATCACAGTATATGAGAATGGCCTATCCCTCAAAGGGAAAATTATTCTAGTATGGGAATTGACAGGTCTCATTGATAGGGCTTTAAACCAGATTCAAAGGGGGAAGGGGCTGAAACCAGTCCCCCCAGGAATGAGACTGGGGTTGATAAGCTGGAGCCAGAGGTGAAACCAACAGCGCAGCTGAAGTGCATGTACACTAATGAACGAAGTGTGGGCAACAAACAAGAGGAGCTGGAAACCTTGTTACAGCAGAAAAGTTATGATGTAGTTGCCATAACAGGGACGTGGTGGGACGACTCGCATGACTGGAGCGCTGCAATTGACGGCTACAGGCTCTTCAGGAGAGACAGGCAAGGAAGAAGGGGTGGAGGGGTGGCCCTGTACATCAGGGAGGCACTAGATGCCATTGAGCTGGAGATCAGGGACAATCAGGTTGAGTGTCTGTGGGTAAGAATTAGAGGGAAGGCCAACAAGGCTGACATCCTGGTTGGAGTCTGTTATAGACCACCCAAGCAGAAGGAAGAAGCTGATGAAGCATTCTATAGGCAGCTTAAGGCTGTCTCAACATTGCCTGACCTCGTTCTCATGGGCGACTTCAACCTGCCTGATATCTGCTGGGATCTCAACACAGCAGAGAGGAGGCAGTCTAGAAGGTTCTTAGAGTGTATAGAGGAAAGCTTCTTATCCCAGGTGCTGTGCCAGCCTACCAGGGTAAGGCTATGCTTGACTTCCTCTTCACAAATAGGGAAGGGCTGGTGGGTGATGTGGTGCTTGGAGGATGTCTAGGGTCCAGTGACCATGAAATAGTTGAATTTTCAGTACTCAGTCAATCTAAGAGGAGCAGCAAGAAAACCCCCACTCTGGACTTCTGGAGGGCAGACTTCAGGTTACTCAAGGAACTAACTCAGAAGCTTCCTTGGGAAACAACCCTTAAAAACAAAGGAGTCCAGGAGAGATAGACATACCTCAAGGAAGAACTCTTGAACAGGCCATTGTGCTGGAAGGTGAGCCGCCGGGGCAGACGACCAGCCTGGATGGGCAACGAACTTCTAAAAGAACTAAGGGAAAAAAAGAGGGCGTATCATCTTTGGAAGAAAGGTGAGGCAACCCATAGAATGTTTAAGAATGTTGCTAGGTCATGTAGGAAGAAAATTAGGGAGGCAAAAGCACATTTAGAGCTTAAACTGGCCTCTGCTGTGATGGACAACAAAAAGTCCTTCTATAAATATATTAATAGCAAGAGGAAGGGCAAGGACAATCTCCACTCCTTGGTGGGCACGGAGGGGAATGTAGTAACAAAAGATGAGGAAAAGGCACAGGTACTTATTTTTATTGATAGGTGGCTTGTTCTGTAAGTGAATGAAAATATTTTTGATTATTTCAGAGTCTGCATTATGTGTTCTCAGGTTTAATGTCCAACGTGCCTTCAAAGATAAACTTACTGGTTTTAGAGGAGTAGTAATGTACAATATTAAAAGTAGAAAAAATAGTCTTCATCAAAAGTATGAACTTCTTATGCTAGAGATCCAACCAAAGCCATCTAGATTGTAAAATGAGAGAGTACAAGACTGTGTCTGATAATAGAGAAAATAAGACAAATATGACTATATAAGTCTTGCTATTGGAATCTCATTGCAGTGTTCATGGAGTAAGACAGTCATAGAGAGTGAAATATTCTGAATGAAGTGAATACAGTAGTCATCTGGTGTACAGAAAGCTTGACTTTCAAAACCAAAAGGCAGCATAGGGCAGATGTGCTCTGTGGTGTTGGCCTAAGCTGCCCAGTTCATGGATTTCTTTGATGCACTCTTGACTCCTGTTCATCTCATGGGCCTAAGCCACGTTCTGATGGAAAGCTGAAAGGACAGCAGTTGGTAGAGGACAGATTGTCCTGAATCAGCCATGTAAGCACCATAGGAGTTGGAAGTCACCAGGTCTACATGCAGCCCTGAGAGATGCCGAGCACTTCTGGACCTCACAATTCACACTGGGGCCTTTTACATTTCTGCTTTACTTCTCTGCTTTACTTCTGCTTTACTTTCCAGTGAAGTCTTCTGCCTCAGCTGAACAAATTCAATTGTGTTAAAATTCCTTGTGTGATAAGTCAGTCCTCTTGTGCAGGAAAATAATCTGTCATATTTTAGAATAGAGTAGACTAGACTAGACTAGACTAGACTAGACTAGACTAGACTAGAACAGAATAGAATAGAATAGAATAGAATAGACCAGGTTGGAAGAGACCTTCAAGATCGTGTCCAACCCATCATCCAACACCACCTAATCAACTAAAACATGCAACCAAGCACCCTATCAAGTCTCCTCCTGAACACCTCCAGTGATGGTGACTCCATCACCTCCTTGGGCAGTCCATTACAAACGGCAATCACTCTCTCTGTGCAAAACTTCCTCCTAACCTCCAGCCTGAACCTCCCCTGGGGCAGCCTGACACTGTCATCTTGTTCTGGAACTGGTAGCCTGGGAGAAGAGACCAACCTCCGCCTGTCTACAACCTCCCTTCAGGTAGTTGTAGAGAACAATAAGGTCACCCCTGAGTCTCCGCCTTGCCAGGCTAAGCAACCCCAGCTCCCTCAGTCTCTCCTGCAGTGTACAGGGGCAGAATGAATTCCCTGTTCCTGCTGGCCATACTGTTCCTGATGTAGGCCAGGATGCCATTGGCCCTCTTGGCTGCCTGGGCACACTGCAGGCTCCTGTTCAGCCTACCATCAACCAGCACCCCCAGGTCCCTCTCTGCCTGGCTGCTCTCCAGCCACTCTGACCCCAGCCTGTAGCACTGCATGGGGTTGTTGTGGCCAATGTGCAGCACCCAGCACTTGGATGTCTTAAATCTCATGCCGTTTAATTCTGCCAATTTCTCCAGCCTGTCAAGGTCCCTCTGCAAAGCCTCTCTACCCTCCAGCTGACCAACTTCTGCCCCCAGCTTGGTGTCATCTGCAAATTTACTGATGATGGACTCAATGCCCTCATCCAGATCATCAATAAAGATGTTAAAGAGCACAGGGCCCAGAACTGATTCCTGGGGCACACCACTAGTGACTGGCCGCCAGCTGGATGTGACACCATTCACCACCACTCTCTGGGCTCGGCCAGCCAGCCAGTTCCTAACCCATCGCAGTGTGCTCCCATCCAAGCCATGGGCTGACACCCTGGTCAGGAGTTTGCTGTGCGGGACAGTGTCACAGGCTTTGCTGAAGCCTCCCCACATCCACCAGGTAAGTCACCTGATCATAGAAGGAGATCAGGTTGGTCAGGCAGGACCTGCTCTTCTTAAATCCATGCTGTCTGGGCCTGATCCCTTGGCCATCCTGTAAGTGCTGTGTTATTGCACTCAAGATGACCTGTTCCATAATCTTGCCTGGCACTGAGGTCAGGCTGATAGGCCTATAATTCCCTGGCCCATCCAGCTGGCCCTTCTTGTGGATGGGCATCACACTGGCCAGCTTCCAGTCATCTCGGACCACTCCAATGAGCTAGGACTGCTGAAAAAATGATGGAGAGTGTCTTGGCCAGCTCATCTGCCAGCTCTCTCAGCACTCTAGGATGGATCCCATCTGGTCCCATGGACTTGTGGGGATCCAAGCGGCTGAGCAGATCTCTAACTACCCCATTCTGGAACAGAGGAAAACTGTGAAGCTCCCTGGCTCCTTCTGCCAGCTCTGCAGGCCAGCTGTCTGGAAGACATTCTGTCCTTCTAGTAAAAATTGAGGCAAAGAAGGTGTTAAGTACCTCTGCCTTTTCCTCATCCTTTGTTACAACGTTCCCCTCTGTGTCCACCAAGGAGTGGAGGTTGTCCTTGCCCTTCCTCTTGCTATTAATGTAGTTATAGAAGGACTTTTTGTTGTCCTTCACAGCAGAGGCCAGTTTAAGCTCTAAATGTGCTTTTGCCTCCCTAATTTTCTTCTTACAAGACCTAGCAACATCCTTAAACATTCTATAGGTTGCTTCACCTTTCTTCCAAAGATGATACACCCTCTTTTTTTCCCTTAGTTCTTTTAGAAGTTCGTTGCCCATCCAGGCTGGCCGTCTGCCCCGGCGGCTCATCTTCCGGCACATTGACACATTGACACATCCTGTTCCTGCACCTTCAAGAGTTCTTCCATGAAGTAGGTCCATCTCTCCTGGACCCCTTTTTTTTTGAGGGCTGTTTCCCAAGGAAGCTTCTGAGTTAGTTCCTTGAGTAACCTGAAGTCTGCCCTCCAGAAGTCCAGAGTGGAGGTTTTCTTGCTGCTCCTCTTAGCTTGTCTGAATCCTGAAAATTCAATTATCTCATGGTCACTGGCCCCTAAACACCCTCCAATCACACATCACCCACCAGCCCTTCCCTATTGGTGAAGAGAAGGTCAAGCATAGCCTTACCCTGGTAGGCTCATGCAGCACCTGGGATAAGAAGCTGTCCTCCATGCATTCTAAGAACCTTCTAGACTGTCTCCTCTCTGCTGTGTTGAGATCCCAGCAGATATCAGGCAGGTTGAAGTCGCCCATGAGAACGAGGTCAGGCAATGTTGAGACAGCCTTAAGCTGCCTATAGAATGCTTCATCAACTTCTTCCTTCTGCTTGGGTGGTCTATAACAGACTCCAACCAGGATGTCAGCCTTGTTGGCCTTCCCTCTAATTCTTACCCACAGACACTCAACCTGATTGTCCCTGATCTCCAGCTCAATGGCATCTAGTGCCTCCCTGATGTACAGGGCCACCCCTCCACCCCTTCTTCCTTGCCTGTCTCTCCTGAAGAGCCTGTAGCCGTCAATTGCAGCGCTCCAGTCATGCGAGTCGTCCCACCACGTCCCTGTTATGGCAACTACATCATAACTTTTCTGCTGTAACAAGGTTTCCAGCTCCTCTTGTTTGTTGCCCATACTTATTGCGTTGTCCTCATTGATATAAACCAGTGCTGCTTGGCAAGAGTATAGCACACCTGGAAATACTCAGTTCTCCTTTAGAGCCCCCATTTTGTTGAGATCTTCAAACATCCATCAACCAATTACTTTTGCTCACTTGGTTTATTTCTTCCTATAATTTAGGTATTTAATTCCTTAACTACATTTTAAAATCAAGGGACAGGAGGGGAAAGGGTTGAGACTGGTATTTCAAAAGCTAATCTGCACAAAATTACTTTCATCATTATTTTCAGACAGGAAAATGCAATAGATTATGCAGTACATTTTCACTTTATTTTGGGTTTGTTTTGTTTTGTTTCTAAGTTTCACTATGTTTTGTTTATCTTTCAATGTCTTGCACAGGCAATGCAGCAATGGCTGGATTTTACTTTTTGATAGCTACTGTCTAAGAAGATGAAAATCAATTCAAAGGATGATTGAACACTAACAGTAAAAAGCTCATGGGAATCACATTTTTCCCCCTGATTACACAAAAATATTGCCAAAGAAAACTTCATCTGAAAAAGTATGATGGGTGAAATGTGAAGGGGCCTGAGGGAGTACTGGAGAACATACAACTTCTTCAGAAATTCTTGTATCAAATAAGTGTAAGAATGCATCTTGTGCAGATCAAAAAAACCTGCACAGTTTTTATGCCAAGTAAGGTAGATTAAAAAAAAAAAAATGTATCTCTTTCCAAAATTGCTGCTGGAGATATGGAAAGCTGGGGCATGTGCCAAACTGCTTTTATGTAAAGAAGTCAGTGCATATAAATATTTCTCCTTTGATGTCCTGCAACTTTGAAATTCCATCTTTTCCACTTCTTAGGTTTATAAATCACCAATCTGCCCTGGGTTAGGAACTGGCTGCAGGGCCAAGCCCAGAGAGTGGTGGTGAATGGTGCCACATCCAGCTGGCAGCCAGTCACTAGTGGTATCCCCCAGGGATCAGTGCTGGGCCCCATCCTGTTCAATATCTTTATTGATGATCTGAATGAGGGGATTGAGTCCATCACCAGTAAGTTTGCAGATGGCACCAAGCTGGGGGCAGGTGTTGATCTGTTAGAGGATAAGAGAGCTCTGCAGAGGGACCTTGACAGGCTGGACAGATGGGCAGATGGCATGAGATTT
The DNA here is from genome assembly GCF_026170545.1 of Melanerpes formicivorus. Lineage (NCBI taxonomy): Eukaryota > Metazoa > Chordata > Aves > Piciformes > Picidae > Melanerpes > Melanerpes formicivorus. The sequence goes on along the minus strand of NW_027142353.1, from coordinate 37,397,503 downwards.
AACACATTGTCAAGGTCCGGAGACATTAGATGTCTCGGTCCAGAGACACAGTTCTTTTAAATATTCCCGTGTTGTGAAATTAAAGGCACAAACGAGGCCAAAGTATCAACAGCTAGACTATTTATTACATAAATAAAGTGGACATAAGAAAGGAAGAGGGAGAAAATAGAGAGAGAGAGAGAGACGAGAGATAGAAGAGGAAAGGAATTATATTACCACACCCCTCATCCCCCCCAAGATGAAGTCTGTGGAGGATGAAGTCTGTGGAGGAAAGGTGCTGCAGGAGATGTTGGGTCTGTAGAGAAACCGTGGTGAGGCTTTTGCTGGAGAACAGCTGTGGTCCTCTGGGGAGATGTTGGGTTGATACAGGAACAGTGCTGAGGCTCCTCTGGGCAGCCTGGGTCTGTAGAGAAAGGATGCTGAGGCTTGGCTGGAGCTGTGGTCCTCCGGGCAGCTTCTTTTCTCCGGAGCAGCATTGTCCCGGCTTCTCAGCGGCCTGGCCCGTCTCCTGTGTTTTCCTTCATCTCCGTTTTTCTCCCCGTTTTTCTCCTCTGTTTCTCTCCTCTGTTTCTCTCTACAAACCAGTAGTTGCTCAAGTCTTTTATACAGTTTTTTAGTCCTTAGGTATGTAGTCAAATATTGTCCCTCAGGAATTCCAGTGGCAGGAAATCTGTGTGTTTAGGCAAGACCCTGGCTGGAGGAGGGGGGAATCTCCGTCTACCCTGTCTCCATCCAGACAAAGCTCAGGAAACAGGTGGTGATTATCTTGCCCTAAAGGTGTGATGGCTGGGTCCTTGGGTCCATTGTTGTAGTCCCGTGTTATCACGATGCAATCACAAGCTGATTTGCATCCAGGATTGGTGGACAGGATTCTTTCCACCTTCTTTCCAGTGGCTCTGCTATCACTTTTATCTTTGTTGACTCACATAGAGAGAGACAAACTTATTAGACTGTCACACCACCCCGTCAATCAAAGATAAAAGGAAGAAAGAAAGGAAAGAAAGGAAAGAAGTGGAAAAGGAAGGAAAGAAGTTTTAAACAATTTTTGCAATAGACATAAGTTTTGATTGGCTAACAGCACAAATCTGTTGTACACCATCATTAGACACAAACTGCATATTGGACACTACATGTTGAATCACTGTATGCAACAGGGATTTATACAAGATTGACAATTATAACAAAATTAAACCAGGTAATTACACAAGGTGAAAGCATCCTTGTTCCTCCTGGAAGGCAGGAGAACAAACAAACCCATACCCCCCCCCCACCCCGTCAGTCCTTCAGTTTGGAATTGAAGTGAGAGCTTCAGTCCAGATCTGAATGTCTGCGGGGTTATGGAAAGTACAGTCCTTGAAGAGATGTCTTCTGTGATGCAAAACTTGAGAAGTCTTCCATATTGTAGCAAGACAAGTCCTTCTGACAATACATCAGGTAGTCTTCAGCATTAGAACTTAAATTTAGCATTAGAACTTAAATAAGAAACACAACCTTGAAACATACAAAACTGGTATTTCCAGGTTACCATTCAGAGCCACCCTCTCAGGTGATAATTACTTTGAATGGGCCTGTAAGTATCGTTGATTGCTTCAGGTTCTCTCAAAGCCAAGCTAAACACAAACAAAGGCCTTTTTCCAAACCAAGTACAATTTTTTGGTGATCTCCTGACTCATGCTTCACCCCCCAATTCACCGCTGGGAAGTGAAGCCCTTAGTTGCCCTGGGGGCCATATCCCTCCCCTCATCAAATGGTCCCACCAAGAGGGGAGCAGTGACCTCAGCCCTCTTTTTAGGCTCGGGCCAACATTGCACAATGATTCGTAATTGTCTCGTGGCTACCCCATCAACCACTTCTTTTGGAATACCTTTCTCCCGACCCACGCCCCACCAATATTGCCGGGTATTCAAGTGTTCCCTGCCCCCAGCCAGGTGCCTACTAGGAATACGGCGCATCTGGCCCTGGGGGCTTGGTGGGTGAGTCATTTTCACATGTCTCAAGCCTCTAGTTTGAGGTTTTTTCATTTCCTCAGGTACACTATACTGCCTAGCATAATCTAATAATTCCCTCCCCACATCTTGCCATGTCCTGGAAGAAAGTGGGGTATTAGCTATTTCTTTTTGAAGCTGGATACCTCTTATTTTAAGCAAGTCAGAGAGGCCCCTGATCAAAGGAGTCATTCTGTTTGCATCCACCAGGATAGAAAGAGGGGATTCAAAATGATGTTTTAGTTCCCTTTCATATATCATCTGCAGGCATGCAGCTTTTTGCACATTCTCCATTATCTGATTCATCCCTCCCCGCAGAATTAGGGGTTCACCCCTCTCCTTTGGATCAAACCCCCCTGCCCAATAGGCAGCCCTCTGAGTAAGGCTTAGGGGTCCACTTCTGTTTTTTGTAGTTAGAAAAACATTATCACCCCAATAGCCCATGGCTTCAGCTTCTGTTAACAGAATCTGATCACCTCCAGTTTTTGAAACTCGCCAGACATATTCCACCTCAGATTCCTCAGCAGAGCGTGCAAATTCTGCACGAATTTTGGCCAATTCAGTGTAGGAGAAAGGCGTTTCTTTGGTTGTGATAGTGGGGGTAACCTCCCCATCCTCATATAAAACTTCAGTTTTAATGAGAGGTCTGATATGCGCAGCAGCTTCCTTAGCCACTGTCAGTTCTGCCCGAGGGCACATAGGGGCAGACTCCAAGTAATTCACACCATCTTTTGAGTCCAAATACGAATTTTGCCTCCTCTCCTTTTCCAATTGAATTTTAAGATCTGCCACTACGTCTTTCAAAGTGGCAACATGGCTTTGCAGTGACGAAACTAAGTCCTGCAAAGAGGAAATAGTTATATTTTCCTGTTCATGCCATTCCTCTTTCTCCTTCACTGAGGCGGCTAAACAGGCACCTAAAACCGCACAAATAAAACCTTTGCCTTTCCCGGCTTTTGCTCGTGCATCTTTCTGCAGGGCCACAATTCTATCAGCCACACTCTGGAAATTATGCCAATTTTCACGGGCCCAGTCAAGTACCTGTACAGAGGGGCGGGCACCGTGAACTTCTAAAAGGTTAAAAAGCTTCTCACTCCCGGCCATCTCTTTTGTTTCACAAAGCATTTCTTAATAGGGCACTAAGTTTCACGGGGAAGTCAGATCAAAACACTGTTTGTACCAGCAAAATCTTCCCTGGAAAAACGTACACTTTTAAAAGGCTTACTTCAAAATAATCTTCTCCAGGAAAAATGCACAATAGATTTCTCAGGAGAGGTCACACACAAAAAAAAAAAACAACAATAACCTGGGCTTCTCAAGGATGTCACACTATTTCCCTGAGTGAACCCACACTTGCAAAAGCTTCTTAGCTTTTGTACCTCAAATTTTTTTGTTACACTAGGATAACAACCTTGTGATTCTTAGGGAAGAGTTACTCTGTTTCCCTGAGCGAACACACACCGGCAGAAGTTTCTCAACTTTTGCTTCAATACTGGGCTTCTCGGGAAAGCCACACTTTACAAATATCACCAACACTGGGTTTAAAAGAGGGTACTGAGAATTCTCGGGGAGGTCACACTATAAAGTCAACAGTTGTACCCCAGATAATCTTCCCCGGGAATGCACACACAAATTTAAAGCAGGGTACAGAGGATTCTCGAGGAGGTCACACTATAAAACCAACAGTTGTACCCCAGATAATCTTCCCCGAGAAAGCACACACATTTAAAGCTTTTGAGAACTCCCACACAGTCTCTCTGAAAATTTCGCTTCGTCCTTCTCCGGCCACTTCCCTCGCGGGCGAGTGGAAACGCGAATCTGGACTCCACTCTCGCTTCGTACTAAAAGTACGTCTCAGGCACACACACACATTTTGGGGTTCTCAGAAATGCAATAATTTTGCTGTGATACTTTTCACTGCACGGGAATCCTGCCGACTACGCCATTTAAATGTCAAGGTCCGGAGACATTAGATGTCTCGGTCCAGAGACACAGTTCTTTTAAATATTCCCGTGTTGTGAAATTAAAGGCACAAACGAGGCCAAAGTATCAACAGCTAGACTATTTATTACATAAATAAAGTGGACATAAGAAAGGAAGAGGGAGAAAATAGAGAGAGAGAGAGAGACGAGAGATAGAAGAGGAAAGGAATTATATTACCACACCCCTCATCCCCCCCAAGATGAAGTCTGTGGAGGATGAAGTCTGTGGAGGAAAGGTGCTGCAGGAGATGTTGGGTCTGTAGAGAAACCGTGGTGAGGCTTTTGCTGGAGAACAGCTGTGGTCCTCTGGGGAGATGTTGGGTTGATACAGGAACAGTGCTGAGGCTCCTCTGGGCAGCCTGGGTCTGTAGAGAAAGGATGCTGAGGCTTGGCTGGAGCTGTGGTCCTCCGGGCAGCTTCTTTTCTCCGGAGCAGCATTGTCCCGGCTTCTCAGCGGCCTGGCCCGTCTCCTGTGTTTTCCTTCATCTCCGTTTTTCTCCCCGTTTTTCTCCTCTGTTTCTCTCCTCTGTTTCTCTCTACAAACCAGTAGTTGCTCAAGTCTTTTATACAGTTTTTTAGTCCTTAGGTATGTAGTCAAATATTGTCCCTCAGGAATTCCAGTGGCAGGAAATCTGTGTGTTTAGGCAAGACCCTGGCTGGAGGAGGGGGGAATCTCCGTCTACCCTGTCTCCATCCAGACAAAGCTCAGGAAACAGGTGGTGATTATCTTGCCCTAAAGGTGTGATGGCTGGGTCCTTGGGTCCATTGTTGTAGTCCCGTGTTATCACGATGCAATCACAAGCTGATTTGCATCCAGGATTGGTGGACAGGATTCTTTCCACCTTCTTTCCAGTGGCTCTGCTATCACTTTTATCTTTGTTGACTCACATAGAGAGAGACAAACTTATTAGACTGTCACACACATCTAAGTGCCAGGTTCTGTGCTTTGGCCACAACAAACCAATGCAGTGCTACAGGCTGGGGTCAGAGTAGCTGGAGAGCAGCCAGGCAGAAAGGGACCTGGGGGTATTGATTGACAGCCAGCTGAACATGAGTCAACAGTGTGCCCACATGGCCAAGAAGGCCAAATGCATCCTGGCATGCATCAAAAATAGTATGGCTAGCAGAAGCAGGGAAGTCATTGTGCCCCTGTACACTGCACTGGTTAGGCCACACCTTGAGTCCTGTGTCCAGTTCTGGGCCCCTCAGTTTAGGAAAGATGTTGCTGGAACATGTCCAAAGAAGGGCAGCAAAGCTAGTGAGGGGTTTGGAGCGCAAGCCCTACGAGGAGAGGCTGAGGGTACTGGGGTTGCTTAGCCTGGAGAGGAGGAGGTTCAGGGGTGACCTTATTGCTGTCTACAACTACCTGAAGGGAGTTTGTAGGTAGGTGGGGGTTGGTTTCTTCTCCTGGCCGGTCAGCACCAGAACAAGACAACACAGTCTCAAGCTGCACCAGGGCAGGTTTAGGCTGGATGTTAGGAGGAAGTTCTTCACAGAAAGAGTGATTTGCCATTGGAATGGGATGCCCAGGAAGGTGGTGGAATCACCTTCATTGGAGGAAGGTGTTTAGGAGGAGACTTGATGAGACACTTGGTGCCTTGGTTTAGTTGATTAGATAGTGTTGCGTGATGGGTTGCACTTGATGATCTCAAAGGTCTTTTCCAACCTGGTTAATTCCATTCTAACACTTTAACCCTCACCAAAGCTATAAAAAAAAATTTTCCTTCTCTGTGATAAGCATAGGTGCGATTGATGAATATGAGAAGACAGTAATTGTTGTATTGATATGATATTTTAGGCCTTTGGTATGGGGATGATACTTATAAAATATGTAGTGTTTGATATGCCATTAAAATCTGTCCTGTCAGAGTAGTATAGTTTTGAGCTTTGTGTTTAACGTTGAACAAATTTTTACAAAGATGGAATATAGTCTGGATAACATTTCCAGCTATACATGTATGTGGAAGATATCATCTTAATCTTTTTTTTTTTTTTTTTTTTTTCCTAGTCAGACTGAGAAATGAACATCAAGATGATGCTATCTATTGCCTTCCATTACAGGAAGTCCTAGCAAGGGCTTCTCTTTTTTTTTAAGCTATTACTCTTTACAGAGCACACAACTTCTACCCTCCTGCCTTTGTATGACAGGAACAACCCAATGATGGAAGATTGATTCACCTTTTAGGATAAAAGATGCTCAGCTATATCTATAGCAGTAAATTAAATAGAGCTGGAGAACATTGCCAGGCACAAGAATGTGACTGCACAGATTGCAAAATTGCTCAAGGAGGTTTTCGCAGGCTTCATGTCTTTGCTTGCTCATGCTCCCTTAAATAGCTCTTGAGTTCAGTTTGGAAGCAGAATCCTGCCAAGGACCTCACTCAAGAGGCAGTTGCTGTCTGCAGGCTGAGATTTAACTAGCATACTAAAATCTGGACTTTTCGGTGTCAGCCTCAGTGCTAAGTATGTTCCCATGCTTGTCTGCCATACTCAAAGAAGTAGATATAAAAATGGCCTGTGAGTTGTTTTTTGTAGCTAGAATCAGATAGTCTTCTGTAGCCTTGACATGTGAGGATATCCTTTTCTTGTGACCTTTTTGACTAAAGTAAGAATATTGTATAACACAAATATTTGGCAGAAACCTAAACATCTGTGGTGCAGCTAGTTTTCCCAGTGATGCACTGCTAAAGAATCTCTTTAAAGATGAGATACTATATTTTTTATCCTATCAGTGTGTCAGTATGGGGTTCTTTTTGTTGTTGCTGTTTGTTGGGGTTTTTTTTGGGTTGTTTGGCTTTGTTTGTTTGTTTGTTTGTTTTTTCTGTAAAGGAAGATTTTGGTTCTTTCACCCAGGTAGGATTGGTTAAAGATCTCTGGAGTTTGCTTACACAGTATGTCTTCTTGAAGAAATGTTTGTGGCAATAGGTGCTGCCCTCATACCTTGTTTTTTTTCCACGCATGTTTTCAATAGATTTCAAGATGGACTATGAACAAGAAGGTGTGCTTTCTTGCTCCCTCACTCCCTCTGCTCTGTCGTCTGTGTTTCCAAAACATTTCAATTGGTGACATACAGGAAGGAGCTGGAGACAATTAAAATGTTTTATAAAGACAAATCTTGTCTTCACTACCTTGGGGATGATCTTTGATAAGATGACTTTAAAAAAAAATCATTAAATTCTCCAGAGATGCACATAATCTCCTCAAATCTCACCTCTCTGGAATTATCATCACTGCTTTGTTCAGAAAACCAAGAGACCAGACAGCTCCCTTATAAGTTTGTGCAAATCAGTACCTCAACAAATGAAGCAAATTCCTCTGGCTCAAAATTTGCATGAGGCTACAGAACTACCAAAAAGTTCACTAGCACAAGATTTATATCTATAAACAATACTAGAGTCAGAGGCTTTAATAGAAAGTCTAATGGTTAATGTAGATTTCTGTGGATCCAGACACCCAGTATTGTCTTTTAAAAAACCATTGTTGTATCCCTCAATCCCAAATGTTCCTGCACACACTGGTAGGTGATTTTTTTGCAACTCCTAAGTTGCACCTGAAAATTAGAAGATACACTAGAAAATATCCCAAGTGCCTGTAGCTGGAAAACTCAGTGGTTTTCATTTGATGTGTGATGTTTTTTATTTATGATTGGGTTTTTTGTTTGGGGGTTTCTGTGTGTATGTTTGTTTTGTTTGGGGTTTTTAGTGTTTGTTTGTTTTTTTGTTTTGTTTTGTTGTTGTTGTTTTAGAGGGGGGACAGTGGTTTCTGTTTAGTTATTGTTTGTGTTTGTTTTGTTTCTTTGTTTTCTAATTACAGTTTTGGGAAGGGGGAGAGGGGAGGCAGGGGGCAGTGTGTATTTCTTTAAGGACAACAAATCTTAGAGATCCAAAAGCCCTTTAGGAGTATTGGATGGAATATTTTATCTAACTAGCCATAATGAAGATACCTAAATCTCAGTCAGACTTCTAGAAACCTCTTCTGTGGAAAAAAAAAGAGTCTTTGTAATGTGCTTCAGCTCATCCTAATGTAGCTGTCTGAAGAATATGGTTAATATGGTTGAAATATGCTCTGCAAGTGATTGTTTCACTGCCCTAATGAAGAAGGAAGGCTTCAAGAAGTATGTCATTGGTTTCCAAACCTGAGATAAATCATACTGTGCTTATAGACCATTTGGCTAGATTCATCATCAATTCCAAGTCAACAGAAATTGATTTACAAGGCTGTCTATCCTATATTTTATATCCACCTCTTAAATTATATGTTCTTAATTTTTGAGCAAACATTAATGTTGTGAAATGTTTGTTTTGATACAAATTGAATGTAATCTAGACAGACATTAGAAAAGAAATTCTAAAGAAATAGTGCCTCAGCAGATAAGCCAAATTAAAAAACAAACAAACAAACAAACAAACCAAAACCAACCAAAACAAACCCCAAGCCAATGAGCACACACCGAAATCCCAAACATACTAAGATCCCTAAATAGTGGCAAATTCTTAGAAGGACAACAAGATTTAAAAAGGGTGAAAAATAAAAAAGAGAGAGCTAGAAAGATATAATTTAATTCCTCTATATAATTAAGTGGCCTTCTATGAGCAGGTGACAAAATTAATAGATGAGGGGCGAGCAACTGATGTCGTTTACCTGGACCTGAGCAAAGCCTTCGACGCTGTCCCACACCACATCCTGGTCTCCAAACTGGTGACACATGGGTTTGATGGGTGGACCACTAGATGGATAAGGAACTGGCTTGATGGCCGCACCCAAAGAGTGGCTGTCAATGGCTCCATGTCCCAGTGGAGGCCAGTGACAAGTGGAGTCCCTCAGGGATCAGTCCTGGGACCTGTCTTATTCAACATCTTTGTGGGTGACATGGACAGTGGCATTGAGTGCACCCTCAGCAAGTTTGCTGATGACACCAAGCTGTGTGGTGCAGCAGACACGCTGGAGGGAAGGGAGGCCATCCAGAGGGACCTTGACAGGCTGGAGAGGTGGGCACAGGCCAACCTCATGAAGTTCAATAAGAGCAAGTGCAGGGTCCTGCATCTGGGTCGAGGCAATCCCAGGCACAAATCCAGGCTGGGCAGTGACTGGCTGGAGGGTAGCCCTGAGGAGAGAGACTTGGGGGTGCTGGTGGACAAAAAGCTCAACATGAGCTCTCAGTGTGCACTTGCAGCCCGCAAAGCCAATCAGATCCTGGGCTGCATCAGGAGAAGTGTGGCTAGCAGGTCGAGGGAGGTGATCCTCCCCCTCTACTCAGCCCTGGTGAGACCCCACCTGGAGTACTGTGTCCAGTTCTGGAGCCCCTATTACAAGAGGGATGTGGAGGTGCTGGAACGTGTCCAGAGAGGGGCCACGAGGATGATCAGAGGGCTGGAGCACCTCTCCTATGAGGACAGACTGAAGGAGTTGGGGCTGTACAGTCTGCAGAAGAGAAGGCTCCGAGGAGACCTAATTGTCGCCTTCCAGTATCTGAAGGGGGCCTACAGGAAGGCTGGGGAAGGACTTCTCAGGATATCAGGTAGTGATAGGACTAGGGGGAATGGAATGAAGCTGGAGGTGGGGAGATTCAGGCTGGATGTGAGGAGGAGGTTCTTCCCCATGAGAGTGGTGAAACCCTGGAATGGGTTGTCCAGGGAGGTGGTCGAGGCCCCATCCCTGGAGGTGTTTAAGAGCAGGCTGGATGAGGCTCTGTCCAGGCTGATCTAGTGTGGGGTGTCCCTGCCCATGGCAGGGGGGTTGGAACTAGATGATCCTTGTGGTCCCTTCCAACCCTGAATGAAACTATGAAACTATGAAACTATAACTAGCTGAAGGGAGGTTGTAGACAGGCAGGGGCTGGTCACTTCTCCCAGGCAACCAGCACCAGAACAAGAGGACACAGTCTCAAGCTGCACCAGGGGAAGTTTAGACTAGATGTTAGGAAGAAATTCTTCATAGAGTGATTGCCCATTGGAATGAGCTGCCTGGGAAGGTGGAGTCACCTTCATTGGAGGGAGGTGTTTAGGAGGAGATTTGCTGAGACACTTGGTGCCACGTTTTAGTTGATTAGATGGTGTTGGATCATGGGTTGGACACAATGATCTTGAAGGTCTCTTCCAACCTGGTCTATTCTATTCTATTCTATTCTATTCTATTCTATTCTATTCTATTCCATTCCATTCCATTCCATTCCATTCCATTCCATTCCATTCTATTTCCTAGAAAGTTTTCTACTTAAAATTATAATTTATAGATAAAACCTCACATTTTACTTAATCTAAATATGTTCAGCTTTGCTTGACATAACCATTTTGGTTGTTGTTAATATGTCTTAAATATTTAAGCATGATATTCTGTAAGTGAACACATGATTTTTGTATTAGACAATCTGGTCGTGGTCAGTTCCACTGCTCAAGAAACTGCTAATGTCCATTTCTCTTGTAAGTTAATGTGAGAGGAAAGCACATACCCTGCAGAAAGTAACATCCAAGTATTAAAAAATCATAAGTCACATCTGTAAAACCCACAAGTTTTGAAACCACAAGCTAAAATAAATATACAGAATGTGTTTTTAACTTTATGTGAGAATTCCTTTGTGTCCATGCATGCTTAAAACTGGTTAAAGGAAAATTATCTTCACTGAAGTGTGTATGAACTTTACATGGCTCA